>NW_028181538.1:292500-405000 GCF_963514085.1 Chelon labrosus
CTTTAACCTTAAAAAATAAATAAAATAAATTTAATTAGAATAGGCGGTTTTAACTGCCATAAAATAAATTCATATAATGAAGTGGTTTTACATTAAACAATAAACTTAACATTTAAAATATGCATATTTAACCTTAAATAACATAAAATAAACCGTTTAACCTTCAAAGTAAATAAAATAAAAATGAACACATTCAACCTTCAAAGAATAAAATAATCAAAAAATAAATCAGTAAACATATTGTATGTTAGCACAGTATTATAACTTCTGTCATTACATTGTTTTATAGAACTAACGATTATGTTCTATGAATGAATTAATGATTAATGATGGACTAAAACCAATAAACCAAAGACTGTATGAGAGTAAAACCAGTAAAACTTATTTTCCCAGAATCCTTTGCGCGATGACGCCGCGCACTCCCGGCGGTTATGAAAATTTCCCGGCATGCCTTTCAGCAGAGCCGAGAAGAAGAGGCGTCAAGATGGAGTCTGCTGGTGGCTAAAACGATAAAGCTGCTTAAATCTCAGTTGAATAAAGTTTGAGACGCTCATGTTTCTTCAGAGAGAAGCTTTCCGGGAGAATCTAGCCAGTTCATGACCGCTAGATAGCTAGCTCTGCTGCGGAGATTGTCGGTGAGTGTTCGTAGCCGCAGCGCGTTGTTGTTGTGACGACCAGCGCCGGGCCGCCATTTAACTCCGCTCATCAGACACCGCGGAGCTGCCCTGAAGCCCGCACATACCCCCGCACATACCCCCGCACACTCCCCAGCACCTGGCTGGCTGGTGTAGGTGCGCCTTTACCGAGCTCAGAGTCACAGTGTGTCTGCGAGGAACAGCGGGTTGTTTACTGGAGCTCTAACGGTTAGCCGCGTTAGCATTAGCATCAGGGACGAAACGCGTTCAAATTGTGAGCGGGGCGGTTTGGAGAAGAGAGAATCGTGAACATCACGTGGACGTAACCAAGGCTCATCATTTAAATCCGTAGTCGGAGTGTGTCTGGGCTCCCAGCAGCTTAGCACGAGCTCAGGTAGCTGCAGCTGCGCGAGGATCACCTCGTGTTGCGGCCAGTTCTGGCTCCGTTGTCCCGCTGCTCGGACTCAGGTGTTCTCCTGTGGAGTCATCAGACAGTTTGTTTACCTGCAGAGTGAGAGGAGGACAGTCTGGCTTTAAACTGGCTCGTTTCCTACAGCCTCAGTGTCCACGGGGTGTCTCAGTGTCCTGTCCTCACATGACCTCTGACCCTGTGACGCGGTTGTTCCCGTTTAAAGCTGAATTATTCTGAAGGTTTAAAGGTTTAAAGCTGAATTATTCTGAAGGTTTAAAGGTTTAAAGGTGAATTATTCTGAAGGTTTAAAGGTTTAAAGCTGAATTATTCTTTAGGTTTAAAGCTGAATTATTCTGATGAGCAGGAAGAATCCGATTCCTGCTCCTCTCCCTGGCCACTTCATTGGGTACACTAGTGGACACATGAAGCTCCTGGGGTTTAGTGTTGGTTTCTGTGTAGAACTACTGAACTGACACATGTTCCTATTATTTTGACACGAGTCAGCGGGCTACATTTAATAACAGCCACTCTAACGGCACCGTAAACTCATTGCTCCACTCTTTTCCTGTCATGTTCAACCAAACCACTCGAGATGTTACGTGTGCCTCTGCATAATATTCAGCCTGTACATTTATTAAAATGTTAGCTCCATTCAGTCGGGTTCAGATAAAGTAGTTTGTGGTGGTTGATTAATAGTTCCAGCTCTGATCAGATGTTTCTGTGAAGGCTCAGTGATCATAGACAATCCTCTAGACTGCTGAAGACCAGCGCTCACATGCTAGCCTTTAGCATTAGCATCAGTATCTAACTAGCATCCCCATTAGGTTGAGGTGAAGTGTCGCTGAGCATCTGAACTCGTCCAGAGTGCAGTCAGATTGTCGGCTGAGGGCAGAGTCAGCGTGAGACCCCAGACATGATGCTCAGACCACGAGGTAATGAAGAAGTAACGTCCCGCTCCAAGTGGGTGTTAGCAACCTTTAGCAGTGGTTAGCATCAGAGCATGAAGGTGTATGTGGAGTCGACACCTGAGCATGTCTTGAGTGTCCCCTCAGGCTCCTCTCTAGGTCAGGACTGGACCAGGACTGGACCAGGACGGGCCCAGTAACACCAGCCGCTGGTTCAGCTTCAGTTTGATTACAAACCAGGAACAGGACAAGCTGGTTTTGTTTGACGTACACCTTGGGTTCTGCAGGCTTAGCTGGTCACCATGGCGACGGACATCGGCTCGCCACAGCGGTTCTTCCACATGCCGCGCTTCCAGCACCAGGCGCCACGGCAGGTGTTCTACAAGAGGCCGGACTTCGCCCAGCAGCAGGCCATGCAGCAGCTCACCTTTGATGGGAAGCGCATGAGGAAGGCCGTGAACCGCAAAACCATCGACTACAACCCGTCTGTCATCAGATACCTGGAGGTACGTTCTCCACACCACCACTGACCCCTCCCAGGGGTCACCCCTCTGTCTGAACTACACATGAATGACATGGAGACGTCTCAGAGACGTGACAGCAGTCTAGTCAGGTGGGACGACTGTGGTAGGACGGTAGGAGGTAGGACGGCTGTGGTGGGACGACTCTGGTAGGACGACTGTGGTGGGACGGTAGCAGGTAGGACAACTGTGGTAGGACGACTGTGGTAGGACGGTAGGAGGTAGGACGACTGTGGTGGGACGGTAGCAGGTAGGACGACTGTGGTAGGAGGTAGGACGACTGGTAGGACGGCTGTGGCAGGAGGTAGGACGAATGTGGTAGGACGACTGTGGTAGGAGGTAGGACGACTGTGGTGGGACGACTCTGGTAGGACGACTGTGGTGGGGCGGTAGGAGGTAGGACAAATGGCAGGACGTAGGACGACTGTGGTAGGACGGTAGGTGGTAGGACATGGTAGGATGTAGGACGACTGTGGTAGGGCATGGTAGGATCACACTGGTAGGACGACTGTGGTAGGACGACTGTGGTAGGACGTAGAACGACTGGTAGGACGACTGTGGTAGGACGTAGGACGACTGTGGTCCTACCTGTGGTAGAATCAGGTGAACTCCAGTGTGTCTTCTCTACAGAACCGCCTGTGGCAGCGCGACCATCGAGACTTCAGAGCCATCCAACCCGATGCAGGCTGTTATAACGACGTGAGTCTTGGCTCCGCCCCCAGAGGGCGATAGAGTGAGTCTGATCAGTCTGACGTCTCAGTGACCTCTTGACCTCTGACTACTTCCTGTTTGCAGCTGGTTCCTCCCATTGGCATGTTGAACAACCCCATGAACGCCGTCACCACCAAGTTCGTCCGCACCTCCACCAACAAAGTCAAGTGTCCCGTGTTTGTCATCAGGGTGAGTCGCTGCCGCCGTGTCACTTCCTGTTTACCCTGGTCTCAGATCAGTGGGTGACCTGGTCTCTGTGTCTCTGCGTCTCCAGTGGACTCCTGAGGGACGGCGTCTCGTCACGGGGGCGTCCAGCGGAGAGTTCACGCTGTGGAACGGACTCACCTTCAACTTTGAGACCATTCTTCAGGTAAACTCACGTCAGAGCGCCATCCAGGTGTTTGCTACGGTGGTACGCTGGACTGACGCTCCAGAGACCACCGACGTCCACACAGACTGATCCTGACCCACCTGTCTCTGTTTAAACCTGCTCCACCTGTCACTCAAACCCAACACACCATGGTTTATCCAGCCTTCATCACCCTGATGATGATGAGGAGGAGTCTCTCTGGATCAGTCTGTCTGGAGGTTGATTGATGAGATTAAGATCCCAAACAACCTCTGACATGATCACACATCTCTAGAGGTCCCTGAGAGCACCTCTGGAGACAAGGAACTGGGCTGAACCATAAAGTGTTACAGTGATAAGCTAACCCCCCCTCCCTCTGCCCCCCCCTCCCTCCCTCTGCCCCCCCACAGGCCCATGACAGTCCGGTCCGGGCCATGACCTGGTCTCACAACGACATGTGGATGCTGACGGCGGACCACGGCGGCTACGTGAAGTACTGGCAGTCCAACATGAACAACGTGAAGATGTTCCAGGCTCACAAGGAGGCCATTAGAGAAGCCAGGTTTATATCCAATCTAACATTCTCTGTAGTTCAGGCCAGTCTGTGCTGCTCGCTGTCAGCCACACGGGGGCGCCACCGGCCCGCCAGCCACATGTTGTGTTTGTTGAGGTTGATTCATGACAGATGTAAGTGTGTGCTGTTGCAACACTGCAGTGATCTGTTGTTGATGTTGTGCCTGCTGTGGCTCCTGTACTCACATGGTTGATGTGTTGAATAAAGTGGTCTCCTTCATGTCCAACTGGTTCTGGTAGGCCCGCTGGTTTGGGTTCTAGCAGGGATCAATAAAACAAATAAAGACCTAGACGTCAGCTGTAGCTGTTTAAATAAAGTTTGAATTCCACGTGTGCACCGAGAACACTGAAAACACTGGAACCTACATTACCCATAATGCAGCTGGACAGTCTCTCTGCCACCTCCATCAGACTCCACCCTCCTCCAGGCTGGACAGGTTTACTGGTTCTGGTTGGTCCAGTTCAGCGTGGCCCACCAGAACCAGTAAACAGGTGTTGTACAGATGTTCCTATTGTTTTGTCCACCTCCTGTTACCTCAGTGAGTCGCCTGAAACATTCGGCCTTTTGTTTTTGTTAGTGTGAAGGAGAAACTACATTACCCATGAGCCTCAGTGAGCTCAGTCAAACGTCAATGTGAGGGAATGTACGGGAGTCCAAAGTGTCAGTATTAAATCACTTAATCTGTTAGCCTAGCTTAGCACAAGCCACTTAAACTGTTAGCATAGCTTAGCACAAGCCACTTAAACTGTTAGCATAGCTTAGCACAAAGCCACTTAAACTGTTAGCCTAGCTTAGCACAAAGCCACTTAAACTGTTTAGCAGACTGGATTGAAGTTCAACTTTTGGGCTAGTTTAGCGCAGAGATCAGATTCAGGTGAAGTGGTTAGCCTAGCTTAGCACAGAGACTATTCAGGTAGAGCTGTTAGCTTAGCGTAGCACAAAGACTGTATTCAGCTGAAGATGTTAGCCTAGTTTAAGACAGATTAAGCTGTTAGCCTAAATTAGCACAAAGGCTATTCAGATGAAGCTGTTAGCCTAGCTTAGCTCAGACAGATGAAGCTGTTAGCCTAGCTTAGCTCAGACAGATGAAGCTGTTAGCCTAGCTTAGCTCAGACAGATGAAGCTGTTAGCTTAGCTTAGCTCAGACAGATGAAGCTGTTAGCCTAGCTTGGCACAGACAGATGACGCTGTTAGCTTAGCTTAGCACAGACAGATGAAGCTGTTAGCCTAGCTTAGCTCAGACAGATGAAGCTGTTAGCTTAGCTTAGCACAGACAGATGACGCTGTTAGCTTAGCTTAGCACAGACAGATGAAGCTGTTAGCCTAGCTTAGCTCAGACAGATGAAGCTGTTAGCTTAGCTTAGCACAGACAGATGACGCTGTTAGCTTAGATTAGCACAGACAGATGAAGCTGTTAGCTTAGCTTAGCTCAGACAGATGAAGCTGTTAGCTTAGATTAGCACAGACAGATGAAGCTGTTAGCTTAGCTTAGCTCAGACAGATGAAGCTGTTAGCCTAGCTTAGCTCAGGGCCCGAAGGTGTTGTTTATTTAGTGACTATGAGTCAAACTGAACTCTTCTCTGGTTCATGGACACAAACAGCTGCTTTTATTGTGAAAACCTCTGGATGTAACTTCCTGTTCAGACTCTGATCGATGGGTTCCTTGATCAGGAACTCTGTGGTTCCTGTTCATTAAAGGTTCCTGGATGTTGGACCTCGGCTTCAGAAAACAGACCAGATGATGACCTCATCAGTCAGTGAGGTCATTGATCAGCTGATCTCAGATGATCAGTGACCTCATCAGTCAGTGAGGTCATTGATCAGCTGATCTCAGGTGTTATTACAGGAAGCATCCAGCAGGTGGAGCTGTTTGATCAGTAGAAGATCAGTTAATGACTTTAACGATCTACTAAAATACAGGAGACTCTGGCCCCTGGACAGGATGTGGAGGAGGCCCCTGACATAAATAAGTCCCTTCAGGAAGTGTTCAAAGTCACTGGGCCCCCTGACTGCTGCCCCCCCTGACTGGGGCCCCTGACTGTTGGTCCCCCTGACTGCTGGGCCCCTGACTGCTGGGCCCCTGACTGCTGCCCCCCCTGACTGCTGGACCCCTGACTGCTGGGCCCCTGACTGCTGCCCCCCCTGACTGCTGGTCCCCCTGACTGCTGGGGCCCCTGCCTGCTGGCCCCTGACTGCTGCCCCCCCTGACTGCTGGTCCCCCTGACTGGGGCCCCTGACTGCTGCCCCCCCTGACTGCTGGACCCCTGACTGTTGGTCCCCCTGACTGCTGGGCCCCTGACTGCTGGGCCCCTGACTGCTGCCCCCCCTGACTGCTGGACCCCTGACTGCTGGGCCCCTGACTGCTGGGCCCCTGACTGCTGCCCCCCCTGACTGCTGGACCCCTGACTGCTGGACCCCTGACTGCTGGGCCCCTGACTGCTGCCCCCCCTGACTGCTGGTCCCCCTGACTGCTGGGGCCCCTGCCTGCTGGCCCCTGACTGCTGGTCCCCCTGACTGCTGGTCCCCCTGCCTGCTGGGGTCCCTGCCTGCTGGCCCCTGACTGCTGCCCCCCCTGACTGCTGGTCCCCCTGACTGCTGGGGTCCCTGCCTGCTGGCCCCTGACTGCTGCCCCCCCTGACTGCTGGTCCCCCTGACTGCTGGGGTCCCTGACTGCTGGCCCCTGACTGCTGCCCCCCCTGACTGCTGCCCCCCCTGACTGCTGGTCCCCCTGACTGCTGGTCCCCCTGACTGTTGGGCCCCTGACTGCTGGTCCCCCTGACTGCTGCCCCCCCTGACTGTTGGGGCCCCTGCCTGCTGGCCCCTGACTGTTGGGGCCCCTGACTGTTGGGGCCCCTGACTGTTGGGGCCCCTGACTGTTGGGGACCCTGCCTGCTGGCCCCTGACTGTTGGGGCCCCTGCCTGTTGGGGCCCCTGCCTGCTGGCCCCTGACTGCTGGCCCCCCCTGACTGGGGCCCCCCCCTGACTGCTGGCCCCCCCTGACTGGGGCCCCCCCCTGACTGCTGGCCCCCCCTGACTGTTGGGCCCCTGACTGTTGGGACCCTGCCTGCTGGCCCCTGACTGTTGGGGCCCCTGCCTGTTGGGGCCCCTGCCTGCTGGCCCCTGACTGCTGGCCCCCCCTGACTGGGGCCCCCCCCTGACTGCTGGCCCCCCCTGACTGGGGCCCCCCCCTGACTGCTGGTCCCCCTGACTGTTGGGCCCCTGACTGTTGGGCCCCTGACTGCTGGGTCCCCTGCCTGTTGGGGCCCCTGACTGCTGGCCCCTGACTGTTGGGGCCCCTGACTGCTGGCCCCTGCCTGTTGGGGCCCCTGCCTGACTGGGGCCCCTGACTGGGGCCTCTGCCTGCTGGCCCCCTGACTGCTGCCCCCCCTGACTGTTGGGGCCCCTGCCTGCTGGCCCCTGACTGTTGGGGCCCCTGACTGTTGGGGCCCCTGACTGTTGGGGACCCTGCCTGCTGGCCCCTGACTGTTGGGGCCCCTGCCTGTTGGGGCCCCTGCCTGCTGGCCCCTGACTGCTGGCCCCCCCTGACTGGGGCCCCCCCCTGACTACTGGGCCCCCCTGACTGCTGGGCCCCTGACTGCTGGTCCCCCTGACTGCTGGGCCCCTGCCTGCTGGCCCCTGACTGCTGGCCCCCCCTGACTGCTGGCCCCCCCTGACTGCTGGCCCCTGACTGCTGGCCCCTGACTGCTGCCCCCCCTGACTGCTGGTCCCCCTGACTGCTGGGGCCCCTGCCTGCTGGCCCCTGCCTGCTGGCCCCTGACTGCTGGCCCCTGACTGCTGGCCCCCCTGACTGCTGCCCCCCCTGACTGCTGGGGCCCCTGCCTGCTGGCCCCTGCCTGCTGGCCCCTGACTGCTGGCCCCTGACTGCTGGCCCCCCTGACTGCTGCCCCCCCTGACTGCTGGGGCCCCTGCCTGCTGGCCCCTGCCTGCTGGCCCCTGACTGCTGGCCCCCCTGACTGCTGCCCCCCCTGACTGCTGGCCCCTGCCTGCTGGCCCCTGACTGCTGCCCCCCCTGACTGCTGCCCCCCCTGACTGCTGCCCCCCCTGACTGCTGGCCCCTGCCTGCTGGCCCCTGACTGCTGCCCCCCCTGACTGCTGCCCCCCCTGACTGCTGGCCCCCCCTGGCTGGGCCCCCCTGACTGCTGGCCCCCCCTGACTGGGGCCCCTGACTGTGTTGTGTGTCTGTCGTTAACTGGTCCTTCTCCTGTCGTCTCCAGTTTTTCTCCCACAGATAATAAATTCGCCACCTGCTCTGACGACGGGACCGTCCGGATCTGGGACTTCCTGCGCTGCCATGAGGAGCGGATCCTCCGAGGTACCGACTCACTAACAACAAGGAAGCTTCAGGAAGGACGGAGACATTACAGGGACAGTTAATGTCTTCATGGTGGCGGCCATCTTTGATTTAGTTCACTCATTTTAGACTGTCGTCTTTAGTTTAATGAGTCCAGGTCACAGGTGTCCTTCATGTGTCTTCCGGAGAGGACGCAGTCCTTCATGTGTCTTCCAGACAGGACGCAGTCCTTCATGTGTCTTCCAGAGAGGACGCAGCAGAGCTCAAGTTAAAATACAAAACTGTCTTCAGATTAAAGTCAAAAAAAGGATCAGTGTCTGAACAAACTGTCCCCGTGTTTACGTCCCGTGTCCCCGTTCCCGTGTCCCCCTGTTTACGTCCCGTGTTCCCGTGTTTACGTCCCGTGTCCCCGTTCCTGTGTCCCCGTTTACTTCCCGTGTCCCCCTGTTTACTTCCCGTGTCCCCCTGTTTACTTCCCGTGTCCCCCTGTTTACTTCCCGTTTACTTCCCGTGTCCCCCTGTTTACTTCCCGTTTACTTCCCGTGTCCCCCTGTTTACTTCCCGTTTACTTCCCGTGTCCCCCTGTTTACTTCCCGTGTCCCCCTGTTTACTTCCCGTGTCCCCCTGTTTACTTCCCGTTTACTTCCCGTGTCCCCGTGTTTACTTCCCGTGTCCCCCTGTTTACTTCCCGTTTACTTCCCGTGTCCCCGTGTTTACTTCCCGTGTCCCCGTGTTTACTTCCCGTGTCCCCCTGTTTACTTCCCGTTTACTTCCCGTGTCCCCCTGTTTACGTCCCGTGTCCCCCTGTTTACTTCCCGTGTCCCCCTGTTTACTTCCCGTTTACTTCCCGTGTCCCCCCGTTTACGTCCCGTGTCCCCCTGTTTACTTCCCGTGTCCCCCTGTTTACGTCCCATGTCCCCCTGTGTGCGCTCAGGTCACGGTGCAGACGTCAAGTGTGTGGACTGGCATCCCACCAAAGGCCTGGTGGTGTCGGGGAGTAAGGACAGCCAGCAGCCAATCAAGTTCTGGGACCCGAAGACGGGACAGAGTCTGGCCACGCTGTGAGTCCAGGTTCAGAGACGTCTGGAGTGAGTTTCTAGAGCAGGACGTTTGTAACTGAGCGCCGTCTCTCCTCAGCCACGCCCACAAGAACACGGTGATGGAGGTGAAGTGGAACCTGAACGGGAACTGGCTGCTGACGGCGTCCCGGGACCATCTGTGTAAACTGTTTGACATCAGGAACCTGAAGGAGGAGCTGCAGGTGTTCAGAGGACACAAGAAGGAGGCCACAGGTGAGTGTGGAGGGGGAGTGGCTCTGGTAACGAGGGCGGAGCCTGACCCACTAACCTGACCTGTGTGTGTGTGTGTGTGTGTGTGTGTGTCTCCAGCTGTGGCCTGGCATCCTGTCCATGAAGGCCTGTTTGCCAGCGGAGGTTCTGACGGTTCTCTGCTCTTCTGGAACACCGGGTAGGAAAGGTGACGCTGAGGGCGGCCATCTTTAATCAGCTGACAAGTCACTTCCTGTTTCCTGTTTCTGTTTTTGTGTCAGGGTGGAGAAGGAGGTGGGGGGGATGGAGATGGCTCATGAGGGGATGATCTGGAGTTTGGCCTGGCACCCTCTGGGACACATCCTGTGCTCGGGGTCCAACGACCACACCAGGTACGCACTATACTACACACTACACACACCAGGTACGCACTATACTACACACTATACACTACACACACCAGGTACGCACTATACTACACACTATACACACCAGGTACGCACTATACTACACACACCAGGTACGCACTATACTACACACTACACACACCAGGTACGCACTATACTACACACTATACACTACACACACCAGGTACGCACTATACTACACACTATACACTACACACACCAGGTACGCACTATACTACACACTACACACACCAGGTACGCACTATACTACACACTATACACTACACACACCAGGTACGCACTATACTACACACTATACTACACACTATACACTATACACACTGGCACCCTCTGGGACACATCCTGTGCTCGGGGTCCAACGACCACACCAGGTACGCACACTACACTACACACTACACACTATACACTATACTACACACTATACACTACACACACCAGGTACGCACTATACTACACACTATACACACCAGGTACGCACTATACTACACACTATACACACCAGGTACGCACTATACTACACACTACACTATACACACCAGGTACGCACTATACTACACACTACACACACCAGGTACGCACTATACTACACACTATACACTACACACACCAGGTACGCACTATACTACACACTACACACACCAGGTACGCACTATACTACACACTATACACTACACACACCAGGTACGCACTATACTACACACTATACACTACACACACCAGGTACGCACTATACTACACACTATACTACACACTATACACTACACACACCAGGTACGCACTATACTACACACTATACTACACACTATACACACCAGGTACGCACTATACTACACACTACACACACCAGGTACGCACTATACTACACACTATACACAGCAGGTACGCACTATACTACACACTATACTACACACTATACACACCAGGTACGCACTATACTACACACTACACACACCAGGTACGCACTATACTACACACTATACTACACACTATACACACCAGGTACGCACTATACTACACACTATACTACACACTATACACACCAGGTACGCACACTACACAACGTACAACACACTACACACACCAGGTACGCACTATACTACACACTATACACACCAGGTACACACTATACTACACACTATACACACCAGGTACGCACTATACTACACACTATACACTATACTACACACTATACACTATACTACACACTATACACAACAGGTACACACTATACTACACACTACACACACCAGGTACACACTATACTACACACTATACACACCAGGTACGCACTATACTACACACTACACACACCAGGTACGCACACTACACACTACACACTATACTACACACTATACACTATACTACACACTACACACTACACACACCAGGTACGCACTATACTACACACTATACACTATACTACACACTACACACTACACACACCAGGTACGCACTATACTACACACTATACACACCAGGTACGCACTATACTACACACTATACACACCAGGTACGCACACTACACACTACACACTATACTACACACTATACACTATACTACACACTATACACTATACTACACACTACACACTACACACACCAGGTACACACTATACTACACACTACACACACCAGGTACGCACTATACTACACACTACACACAACAGGTACGCACTATACTACACACTATACTACACACTATACACACCAGGTACACACTATACTACACACTATACTACACACTATACTACACACTATACACACCAGGTACGCACTATACTACACACTATACACACCAGGTACGCACTATACTACACACTATACTACACACTATACTACACACTATACACACCAGGTACGCACTATACTACACACTATACACACCAGGTACACACTATACTACACACTATACACACCAGGTACGCACACTACACAACGTACAACACACTATACACACCAGGTACGCACTATACTACACACTATACACACCAGGTACGCACTATACTACACACTATACACAACAGGTACACACACTACACAACGTACTACACACTATACACACCAGGTACGCACTATACTACACACTATACACACCAGGTACGCACTATACTACACACTATACACAACAGGTACACACTATACTACACACTACACACACCAGGTACACACTATACTACACACTATACACACCAGGTACGCACTATACTACACACTATACACACCAGGTACGCACACTACACACTACACACTACACACTACACACTATACTACACACCATACACTATACTACACACTATACACTATACTACACACTACACACTACACACACCAGGTACGCACTATACTACACACTACACACAACAGGTACGCACTATACTACACACTATACTACACACTATACACACCAGGTACACACTATACTACACACTATACTACACACTATACTACACACTATACACACCAGGTACACACTATACTACACACTATACACACCAGGTACGCACTATACTACACACTATACACACCAGGTACGCACTATACTACACACTATACACACCAGGTACGCACTATACTACACACTATACACACCAGGTACACACACTACACAACGTACAACACACTATACACACCAGGTACGCACTATACTACACACTATACACACCAGGTACGCACTATACTACACACTATACACACCAGGTACGCACACTACACACTACACACTATACTACACACTACACACTATACACACCAGGTACACACTATACTACACACTATACACAACGTACAACACACTATACACTACACACACCACACTACACACTACACACTACGCACACCACACTACACACTATACACTACACTCAGCGCACTATACACAACGTACAACACACTACACACACCAGGTACACACTACACACAACACACTACACGCAGCAGGTACACACTACACACAACACACTACACGCAGCAGGTACACACTACACACAACACACAACGTAGAACACACAACAGACTAAACACACATGACACCAACACAGACGTGTGTGTGTGTGTGTGTGCGTAGAACCAGACGTGTGCGTAGAACCAGACGTGTGTGTGTGCGTAGAACCAGACGTGTGCGTAGAACCAGACGTGTGTGTGTGCGTAGAACCAGACGTGTGTGTGTGTGTAGAACCAGACGTGTGTGTGTGTAGAACCAGACGTGTGTGTGTGTGCGTAGAACCAGACGTGTGTGTGTGTAGAACCAGACGTGTGTGTGTGTGTGTAGAACCAGACGTGTGTGTGTGTAGAACCAGACGTGTGTGTGTGTGCGTAGAACCAGACGTGTGCGTAGAACCAGACGTGTGTGTGCGTAGAACCAGACGTGTGCGTAGAACCAGACGTGTCTTCTTGTGTCTCCTCAGTAAATTCTGGACGAGGAACCGTCCCGGAGACAAGATGAGAGACCGCTACAACCTGAACCTGCTTCCTGGGATGTCAGAGGACGGCGTGGAGTACGGTGAGTCTCACGGGACAAAGCTGACGGGTCGGTGTTTTGGTGTGTCGGTGTGTCGGTACGTCCCGGCTGATCAGCTGATGTGTGTGTTTGCAGACGACATCGAGCCCAACAGTCTGGCGGCCATCCCGGGGATGGGCATCCCGGAGCAGCTGAAGGCCGCCATGGAGCAGGAGCAGAGCAGTACGTGTCCTCTCGTCCTTACACAGCTGATGTCAGGACCCCTTAATCTCAGGTGTAACTGTTGTCTCCAGGTAAAGAGTCGGTTCCAGAGGTGGAGATGTCCATCCCCGGTCTGGACTGGGGCATGGACGAGGTCATGGGGAAAGACGCCAAGAAGGTTCCTCAGAAGAAAGTACCGTACGCCAAACCCATCCCAGCACAGTTCCAACAGGTAACGGTCAACACCTGTCTGCTGGTGACCCTCTGGTGGTCAGAGATCTAATGTCCACGGCTCCCTCACAGGCCTGGGCCGAGAACAAAGTCCCCATGATGCCCCCCTCTGGAGAACTGTCCAAGGACCGGAAGGTGGAGCAGAAGGTGGACGTGAAGAAGAAGAGTCAGGCTGAGATCGAGCAGGAGATGGCGAGTCTGCAGTACACCAACCCCATGCTGCTGGAGGTCAGTGACGGCACACGTTCTACAGAGGTTCTCTGTGTTAATCAGTAGAACCAGGCACACTCTACATCTGGACAGGGGGAGAACCAAAGAACCCAAAGTGTTCCACGTTGGGTTTTTATCTGGCTACAACGTAGACACACTTTATTTACCCTGGACATCATCACATTCTACCGTTGAGAACATTATACGTCCAGAAGAACATTGATGGTGGAACCCACTGGTTCCCACAGATGGAACCAGTCACCAAGGCATGCTACGTATCAATGCTAAGATGCTACGTATCAATGCTTAGCTGCTACGTATCAATGCTAAGATGCTACATAGCAATGCTAAGCTGCTACGTATCAATGCTTAGCTGCTACATATCAATGCTAAGATGCTACATAGCAATGCTAAGCTGCTACGTATCAGTGCTAAGATGCTACATATCAGTGCTAAGATCCTACATATCAGTGCTAAGATGCTACATATCAATGCTAAGATGCTACATATCAGTGCTAAGATGCTACATAGCAATGCTAAGATGCTACGTATCAATGCTAAGATGCTACGTATCAGTGCTAAGATGCTACATATCAGTGCTAAGCTGCTACATAGCAATGCTAAGCTGCTACATTACAATGCTAAGATGCTACATAGCAATGCTAAGCTGCTACGTATCAATGCTAAGCTGCTACGTATCAGTGCTAAGATGCTACATAGCAATGCTAAGATGCTACATAGCAATGCTAAGCTGCTACGTATCAATGCTAAGATGCTACATAGCAATGCTAAGCTGCTACATATCAATGCTAAGCTGCTACATATCAATGCTAAGATGCTACATCGCAATGCTAAGCTGCTACGTATCAGGGCTAAGATGCTACATATCAATGCTAAGATGCTACGTATCAATGCTAAGCTGCTACGTATCAGTGCTAAGAACCTACATATCAATGCTAAGATGCTACATAGCAATGCTAAGATGCTACGTGTCAATGCTAAGCTGCTACGTATCAATACTAAGCTATGTATCAATGCTAAGCTGCTACGTATCAATGCTAAGCTGCTACGTATCAATGCTAAGCTATCTATCAATGCTAAGCTGCTACATATCAATGCTAAGCTGCTACGTATCAGTGCTAAGATGCTACATATCAATGCTAAGATGCTACATAGCAATGCTAAGCTGCTACGTATCAATGCTAAGCTGCTACGTATCAGTGCTAAGATGCTACATATCAATGCTAAGATGCTACATAGCAATGCTAAGCTGCTACGTATCAATGCTAAGCTGCTACGTATCAGTGCTAAGATGCTACATATCAATGCTAAGATGCTACATAGCAATGCTAAGCTGCTACGTATCAATGCTAAGCTGCTACGTATCAATGCTAAGCTGCTACGTATCAATACTAAGCTACGTATCAATGCTAAGCTGCTACGTATCAATGCTAAGCTGCTACGTATCAATGCTAAGCTAACTGTTACTACTAGATGACTGTGTTGTGTATTATGTGTAGTAGCAGCATTAGTCCACTAGATGGAGACACAGGATCATGTATGAGCTAAAAGTCTGACCCTGTTTGTGTGTGTTTGTTTGTGTGTGTGTTTGTGTGTTTGTGTTTGTTTGTGTGTGTGTTTGTGTGTTTGTGTGTTTGTGTGTTTGTTTGTGTGTGTGTTTGTGTGTTTGTTTGTGTGTGTGTTTGTGTGTTTGTGTGTGTGTTTGTGTGTTTGTTTGTGTGTGTGTTTGTGTGTGTGTTTGTGTTTGTTTGTGGGAGCAGCAGATGAAGATGGACCGGATGAACCAGATGAACTCAGACGGGAACATGGGCCCCCCACAGGGACAGGGTTCCATGCCCCCATTCACAGGCCCTGGAGGTCCTGGGGGCCCCATGCCTCCTGGCCAGCAGGGCTTTCCCCCGAACATGCCACCTCAGCAGATGTCCAACAACATGGGCCCCCCGATGGGCCCTGGAGGCATGCAGCCCCCTTTCATGGCCCCTGGACAAATGGGACCACCTTCTGGACCCCAGGGTCCTCCTCAGGGCATGATGGGACCCCCAGACATGCAAGGACCCCAAGGTATGCAGAGACATCCTGGGCCTCCAAGGAACATGGGCTCCCAGGGGCCGCACAATTTGGGCCCCAGAGGGATGCAGGGGCCCCCAGGTGGGATGATGGGTCCCCCTCCTCGAGGAATGGGTCCAAGGGATCCTCAGGGACCCCCACCTCAGGGGGGCATGATGCCCTCTCAAGGGAATATGATGGGGCCCCAGGGGCCTATTCAGGGTGGGATGATGGGCCCCCCACCCAGGACACATGGCAACATGCCCAACAACTATGGGATGGGCAACATGCAGGGGCCTCCAGGAGGGATGCACGGACCCCCTGGAAATATGCAGGGGCCCCCAGGAAACATTCAAGGACCCCATGGTAACATGCAGGGGCCCCCAGGAAACGCACAGGGACACCATGGAACCATGCAGGGCCCCCCATACATGCAGCACCAGGTGAGTTCCTGGGAGGGAGTTTGAGTTGAGCAAGGTTTGACTGATCCAGGACCAGAACCAGAACCAGAACCGGGATCAAAACAGGATTGGAACTGGGATCAGATCAGGATCAGATCAGGATAAGGATCAGATTTAGAAAAGATCCAGGATCAGGTCCGGGATGAGGATCAGAACCAGGATCAAGATCCAGAATAAGGAACAGGTCCAGGATAAGGCTTAGGATCAAGATTAGGATCTGAACCAGGACCAAGACCTGGAGCTATGTTCAGGTAGTGTACTAACTGTGGTTTGGTCTCTGCAGGGTCAGAACTCGGGGCCCATGATGCATGGGATGGGGCAGCAGGGGCCCAACAACAAAGGTAAGACAAGGAAACATGCTGCTGTTGGTAGGATCTGGTCCATGGGAAGCCCTCGGGGGGCCCTCGGGGGGCCCTCAGGGGGCCCTCAGGGGGCCCTCAGGGACCCATGTCAGGGTCCTGATTTATTTTCACACATTACATTAATAGACACAGCGCCACCAGCTGGTCTGGAGGTCAGAGTCAGCAGAGACTAAATGTGACCCCTGGTCCTCTTCTCACCCAGGAGACCCCCGCGGGCCACCACCCAACCACCATATGGGCCCTCCCGACCGGCAGGGCCCCGGAGGACTGGATCAGGGCTCGGGGCCTTACTGGGGGGACAACCAGCAGGGTCGGCGTGGACCCCAGGACTTTGACGGAGGCCAGGATTTCCACAGCAGAGAGGAGGGCTGGAGAACAGGACCAGGATACCAGGGGGGAGGAGGGGGCCACAGGGGCGGGGGCCACAGAGGAGGGGGCGGCGGCAGTGGAGGAAACTGGGGCCCCGAAGAGAGGTTCGGAGGGGGGGAGTTCAGAGGACGGAGGGACGACAGGTGAGACACAGGAAACCTAACCTGGACTAGAACCAGGACTAGAACCTGGACTAGAACATGGACTAGAACCAGGACTAGAACCTGGACTAGAACCAGGACTAGATAGACTAGAACCAGTTCTAGACTGTCAGACCCAGATTTAAGTCATGTGTTTGGTGACTCTGATCCAGGTTCAGAGGAGGTGGACCCGGCCGGCCCGGAGGTCGATCCTACCCTGAGGAGTTCGGGGGCCAGGAGGAGGTGTTCGACGGCCCAGAGGAGATGAGCCGAGGCTGGGACGGTGGGGGACGAGGGAGGCCCCCCAGAGGAGGAGGGCCCCCCAGAGGAGGAGGTGAGAAAACTGAAACAGTAGAAGAAGAAGGACTGGAGGACCAGACTCTTATTGTGGCGGGTTCTTTTCCTGTCTTTAGGTCACGACGGTTACCGTGACGGACAGATGCATGATGGGTCCTCTCCAGCCGGTCGGGAGCGCTCCTCGTCCCTGCAGGGGATGGACATGGCGTCTCTGCCCCCCCGCAAGCGTCCCTGGCAGGACGGCCCTGGAACAGGAGACCCCCGAGACCGAGAGTCCCCCGGGGCTGATGGAGGTGAGACATTGACCAGTCGTGGTCCTCAGAGGTTGAATCTGGTCCTGTCCTCAGAGGATGACCTGTCTCTGTCTCTGTCTCTGCAGGTCGACCCCCGAGGGACGATGGCTACGGTCCCCCTGGTCGAGGAGGACGAGGCGGCTGGGCTCCTGGAGGAGGACCAGGACCGGGCCCCAGGAGAGGAGGCCCCCCACCCAGAGGAGTGCCGAGGGGGGGCGGCCGGGGCCGGTAGTCCTGGCCGTGGTCATGTGACTGGTTGAGGTGGCGTTTGTGTATAATACTGTAGAGACTCAGCGTCTGATTGGTCCGCAGCTTCTTGTCCTTTTGTAACAGATTTCTATGTTTGTGTTTTCACCGAGGTGGACAATAAAGATTCACTCTTCAATCTGTCGTTATGGCAACCAGTCAAAGTCATTCACACCATCAACATGTTTAAACTTTATTAACAACCTGTTTACACTAATGACATGAACTCATTAAACTTTATTGAAGCTGAACAGTCAGTTATCAATATGATAATAATCAGCTCATCATGCCCCGAGGCCCCCTGGAGGCCCCCCTGGAGGCCCCCCTGGAGGCCCCCCCTGGAGGCCCCCCGGAGGCCCCCCGGAGGCCCCCTGGAGACCCCCCCTGGAGGCCCCCGGAGGCCCCCTGGAGACCCCCCCCTGGAGGCCCCCCGGAGGCCCCCCCGCCCCCCCTAGTCTGGGACCTGCCGCAGGCTTGGAGCTCCGCCCGGTCTGTTGCTCCCGGTCCCGCTCAGATCGGCATGGTTTTCCCGGTGACGGTCCTTTTAATGGCGGACGCCGCCATCCCTCCCATGAAGCGGATCCCGGCGCTGCCTCCGGGCAACAGCGACACCACGTAGCCGACGATGACGGTGACCTGCAGGGCAGCACCCAGCGCGGTCAGCACGGTGCTGTGGAGGCTCAGCGCCGCGTACAGGGTCCCTCCGAGGGCGCAGAGGTACAGCGCTGCTCCGGGGGAGGTGGGCAGGCCGGCGGCCAGTCTGCTGGGGCCCCTCAGAACCGCCGCTGCCGCTATGGCGAACAGAGAACCGAGCGACCACAGCAGCGCGAACTTCCGGGCGTAGAGCAGCAGCAGCGGCGCGTAGAGCGCGGAGAGTCCGAAACACAGCGCGGAGAACGACACGCACACCCCGAAGGCCACCAGCCGCTGCCGCCGACTCAAGCCCGGCAGGCAGGGGTCCGGCTCGGCCGACCACGGCCAAGAAAAGCCGCTGTTTCCACTGGAGCTTGGGCCAGACGGGCTGCCACCGCGGCTCCCGGACCACGGACTGGACCAGCGGCCGAACCAACTCCCGGGGACCGGCTCCGGGTCGCCCAGGTCCACCGTGGTGCTGGAGCTGGACTGGGAGATGGTCTTGGCGCCTTTGGACTGAGCCAGGTACTCCTGGAGCTGTCGGTTCAGTTCCGCCATCACGGAGGAAGCTAACTGGCTAACTGTTTGTTAGCGGCACTTCTTCTTCTTCTTCGCTGATTCTCGTCTTGTCGTCTTGTCTTCAGTCGGTGCGCCGCTGCCCCCAGCGGACAGAGGAGGTATTACACCCAGAATGAAAGCAGCAGCAAAGCTCCGACAACATCCTGAAAACAAGAAGCACCAATAAAGAGCTGCTGTTTATGCTGGTTTATGTTTAATTATTTGGTTCTCAGAGTCACTGCTCTTAGTTTTAATAAGTCACGTGACTTCAGGTCCAGTCTTCAGCTAAATTTAACCCTTGAGGTGATTGGCTGTTCCAACAGATCCATGTATGGAGCCAGAGAGCAGCGACAGGCAGCAGGTAACACATGGACCCACGTTAAGATCATTATCATTATTATTATTATTATTATTAATGTTATTAATCAGGTGACGTCATCATCGATCATGTTCAGGTGTAAAACCAACAAATTTAAACTTTTATCTTCAAAACAGCTGCTGCAGGACTCACAGAGCTAGGCTACATAAGCTAGGCTACATAAGCTAGGCTAACAGTGTACCCCTGATTCTACATAAGCTAGGCTACCTGTATCCTCTTCACTCCACGCTGCATGCTAAACTAGGCTAATAGTTTCCTCTTGATTCTACATAAGCCAAGGAACTTGCGTCCTCTTCATTCCAGGCTACATGCTAAGCTAGGCCAACTGTGTCCTCTTATTGCAGGCTACATGCTAAGATAGGCTAACTGTGTCCTCTTCATTCTAGGCTACATGCTAAGCTAGGCTAATTGTCCTCTTCTTACAGGCTACATGCTAAGCTAGGCTAACTGTGTCCTCTTCTTACAGGCTACATGCTAAGCTAGGCTAACTGTGTCCTCTTCTTACAGGCTACATGCTAAGCTAGGCTAATTGTCCTCTTCTTACAGGCTACATGCTAAGCTAGGCTAACTGTGTCCTCTTCTTACAGGCTACATGCTAAGCTACCCTGTTCCTCTTCTTACAGGCTATATGCTAAGCTAGGCTAACTGTGTCCTCTTCATTCTAGGCTACATGCTAAGCTAGGCTAACTGTGTCCTCTTCTTACAGGCTACATGCTAAGCTACCCCAACCCTGTTCCTCTTCTTACAGGCTATATGCTAAGCTAGGCTAACTGTGTCCTCTTCTTACAGGCTGCATGCTAAGCTAGGCTAACTGTGTTCTCTTCTTACAGGCTACATGCTAAGCTAGGCTAACTGTGTCCTCTTCTTACAGGCTACATGCTAAGCTAGGCTAACTGTGTCCTCTTTTTACAGGCTACATGCTAAGCTAGGCTAACTGTGTCCTCTTTTTACAGGCTACATGCTAAGCTAGGCTAACTGTGTCCTCTTCATTCTAGGCTACATGCTAAGCTAGGCTAACTGCATCTCCAGCAGATGGCGCTCTCTCAGATCACCCCAACTCTGTTCCTCAGCGGAGCCGACGCCCCCCTGAACGCGGCGCTAGTTTCTCAGAAAGGCATCACCCTGATCGTGAACGCCACCCTCTGCCACGCCTGCCCCGCCTACCCTGGCGTGGAGTGCGTGCGGGTCCCCGTCCCCGACCTGCCCAGCGCTCGTCTGGGGGACCACTTCGACCGGGTGGCCGAGCGCATCCATGGCAACCGAGCAGGAGGCACTCTGGTGCACTGTGCCGCCGGGATGAGCCGCTCACCGGCGCTGGTGATGGCGTACCTGATGCGGTACCGGGCCGTGACCCTGCGGCAGGCGCACCGCTGGGTGCAGGACAGTCGGCCCTACGTCAGGCTGAACGCAGGCTTCTGGGAGCAGCTGCTGCAGTACGAGAGGAGGCTGTACGGCAGGAACACTGTCAGGGTTGCCGAGGAGACGCCGCCTTGGACCCCGCGGTTGGCGAGGGCGGCGCCGGCTCAGCAGCAGAACCGCCAGCCGACGCTGGTACCCGGGTCACCTGTGATGACGCCTCGGTCTCTGGTTCTGACAGGAACCAAATCAAGGAGAGGGTCCAAGTCCAGCAGCATCAAAGTCTGAGTCTCTGAGGACAAACCACCAGGTGGTTTGTCCTCAGACGATCAAGACTCATAATAAATTATAATACACAGCCTCGCCAAAATAAAAGTCTCCACCTGGATCAAACAGGTATTCACCTCCTGTTGGATAATTACTGCATGGGTGATTATCTTTCAGCTGACAACAAGTTATTTAAGCCCAACTGATGCAATGAGTAGCTTCTCATTCCTTCAACAACCATGTCTAAAGACACATCCTGTGGTCGTCTGTTTGAGAAGGGTCAAATCATTGGCATGCATCAAGCAGAGAAAACATCTAAGGAGATTGTAGAAACTACTAAAACTGGGTTAAGAACTGTCCAAGGCATTATTAAAAACTGGAAGGATAGTGGAGAAGCATCAGGGTAAGAAGAGAGGCAGATGAAGTGATGCACCCATCATGCCTAGTGTCTACTGTGCAAGCCTGTGGGGGCAGTGCTATGATCTGGGGTTGCTGCAGTTGCTCAGGTGTAGGTTCAGCAACATTATGAGGTCAGCTGACTACCTGAATATACTGAATGACCAGGTTATTCCATCAATGGATCATATTCCAAGATGACAATGTCAGGATTCATGGGGCTCAGATTGTGAAAGAGTGATGGAGATAAATCTGGAGACATGAGAGAAGATGACAGAATGAGCTGTGATCAGATAGAGGAGGTCCACTGAAGTACTGTATTATTAATATTATGGTATGTGAACCCTGAGGAACTCTTTGATTTAAATAACCTTTAAATGAATCAGCTGATCAGTGTTGCTATGACGACATTCTGTTTGTCTCTGATGTTTGAAGATGTTCTCTGTGGAACCCTGTCTATGTTCCACCTGCAGGTCTGATTGGAACATTACCTTCAAAATAAAAGCAGTTTACATTATTAAAGCAGTAAAAGCTCAGTGAAGAAAAACAATGTTTTTGAATAATTGTTCAATTAAATGAAAACTTAACGTCTAAATCAAGACGTCTCGTCTTTTACTCCTTGAAAGGTTTTTTTTACAGGTTTTTCTTGTGAAATCGCTCAAAGGAAGTTACTCTCTGCTCCCCTCTGCTCCCCTCTGCTCCTCTCTGCTCCCCTCGGCTCCCCTCGGCTCCTCTCTGCTCCTTTCGGCTCCTTTCGGCTCCTTTCGGCTTCCCTCTGCTCCTCTCGGCTCCCCTCGGCTCCCCTCGGCTCCCCTCTGCTCCCCTCGGCTCCTCTCGGCTCCTCTCGGCTCCCCTCTGCTCCTCTCTGCTCCTCTCGGCTCCTTTCGGCTCCTCTCGGCTCCCCTCTGCTCCTCTCTGCTCCTCTCGGCTCCTCTCGGCTCCTCTCGGCTCCCCTCTGCTCCCCTCTGCTCCTCTCTGCTCCTCTCGGCTCCTCTCGGCTCCTTTCGGCTCGTTTCTGCTCCTTTCGGCTCCTCTCTGCTCCCCTCTGCTCCTCTCGGCTCCTGTCGGCTCCTCTCGGCTCCTCTCTGCTCCCCTCGGCTCCTCTCTGCTCCCCTCTGCTCCTCTCTGCTCCTTTCGGCTCGTTTCGGCTCGTTTCTGCTCCTCTCGGCTCCTTTCGGCTCGTTTCTGCTCCTCTCGGCTCCTCTCGGCTTGTTTCTGCTCCTCTCGGCTCCTGTCGGCTCCTCTCGGCTCCTCTCTGCTCCCCTCGGCTCCTCTCTGCTCCCCTCTGCTCCTCTCTGCTCCTCTCGGCTCGTTTCGGCTCGTTTCTGCTCCTCTCGGCTCCTTTCGGCTCGTTTCTGCTCCTCTCGGCTCCTTTCGGCTCGTTTCTGCTCCTCTCGGCTCCTCTCGGCTTGTTTCTGCTCCTCTCGGCTCCTCTCGGCTTGTTTCTGCTCCTCTCGGCTCCTTTCGGCTCGTTTCTGCTCCTCTCGGCTCCTCTCGGCTCGTTTCTGCTCCTCTCTGCTCCTCTCGGCTCCTCTCGGCTTGTTTCTGCTCCTCTCGGCTCCTCTCGGCTTGTTTCTGCTCCTCTCGGCTCCTTTCGGCTCGTTTCTGCTCCTCTCGGCTCCTCTCGGCTTGTTTCTGCTCCTCTCGGCTCCTTTCGGCTCGTTTCTGCTCCTCTCGGCTCCTCTCGGCTCGTTTCTGCTCCTCTCTGCTCCTCTCGGCTCCTGTCGGCTCCTCTCGGCTCCTCTCGGCTCCCCTCTGCTCCTCTCGGCTCCCGTCGGCTCCTCTCTGCTCCCCTCGGCTCCTCTCTGCTCCCCTCTGCTCCTCTCTGCTCCTCTCGGCTCGTTTCGGCTCGTTTCTGCTCCTCTCGGCTCCTTTCGGCTCGTTTCTGCTCCTCTCGGCTCCTTTCGGCTCGTTTCTGCTCCTCTCGGCTCCTCTCGGCTTGTTTCTGCTCCTCTCGGCTCCTTTCGGCTCGTTTCTGCTCCTCTCGGCTCCTCTCGGCTCGTTTCTGCTCCTCTCTGCTCCTCTCGGCTCCTGTCGGCTCCTGTCGGCTCCTCTCGGCTCCTCTCGGCTCCCCTCGGCTCCTCTCTGCTCCTCTCGGCTCCCCTCTGCTCCTCTCTGCTCCTCTCGGCTCCTTTCGGCTCCTCTCGGCTCCCCTCTGCTCCTCTCTGCTCCTCTCGGCTCCTTTCGGCTCCTCTCGGCTCCCCTCTGCTCCTCTCTGCTCCTCTCGGCTCCCCTCTGCTCCTCTCTGCTCCTCTCGGCTCCTTTCGGCTCGTTTCTGCTCCTTTCGGCTCCTCTCTGCTCCTCTCTGCTCCCCTCTGCTCCTCTCGGCTCCCGTCGGCTCCTCTCTGCTCCCCTCGGCTCCTCTCTGCTCCCCTCTGCTCCTCTCTGCTCCTCTCGGCTCGTTTCGGCTCGTTTCTGCTCCTCTCGGCTCCTTTCGGCTCGTTTCTGCTCCTCTCGGCTCCTTTCGGCTCGTTTCTGCTCCTCTCGGCTCCTCTCGGCTCCTCTCGGCTCCTCTCGGCTTCTCTCGGCTCCTGTCGGCTCCTGTCGGCTCCTCTCGGCTCCTCTCGGCTCCTCTCGGCTCCTCTCGGCTCCTCTCGGCTCGTTTCTGCTCCTCTCGGCTCCTCTCGGCTCCTCTCGGCTTGTTTCTGCTCCTCTCGGCTCCTGTCGGCTCCTGTCGGCTCCTCTCGGCTCCTCTCGGCTCCTCTCGGCTCCTGTCGGCTCCTCTCGGCTCCTCTCGGCTCCTCTCGGCTCCTCTCGGCTTGTTTCTGCTCCTCTCGGCTCCTCTCGGCTCCTCTCGGCTCCTGTCGGCTCCTGTCGGCTCTTCTCGGCTCCTCTCGGCTCCTCTCGGCTCCTCTCGGCTCCTGTCGGCTCCTCTCGGCTTGTTTCGGCTCCTCTCGGCTCCTCTCGGCTCCTGTCGGCTCCTCTCGGCTCCTCTCGGCTCGTTTCTGCTCCTCTCGGCTCCTCTCGGCTCCTCTCGGCTCCTCTCGGCTCCTGTCGGCTCCTGTCGGCTCCTCTCGGCTCCTCTCGGCTCGTTTCTGCTCCTCTCGGCTCCTCTCGGCTCCTCTCGGCTTCTCTCGGCTCCTGTCGGCTCCTCTCGGCTCCTCTCGGCTCCTGTCGGCTCCTGTCGGCTCCTCTCGGCTCCTGTCGGCTCCTCTCGGCTCCTGTCGGCTCCTCTCGGCTTGTTTCTGCTCCTCTCTGCTCCTCTCGGCTCCTCTCGGCTCCTGTCGGCTCCTGTCGGCTCTTCTCGGCTCCTCTCGGCTCCTCTCGGCTCCTCTCGGCTCCTGTCGGCTCCTCTCGGCTTGTTTCGGCTCGTTTCGGCTCCTCTCGGCTCCTGTCGGCTCCTCTCGGCTTGTTTCGGCTCCTCTCGGCTCCTCTCGGCTTGTTTTCGCCCCGCCCTCCACCAGAGCGCAGCGAGATGAAAACCGGATCCCGCGGCGTTTGGCTGCTTTATCGTCGGACAGTCTGGACGGAGCGGACCGGGACTCGGAGCCGGAGTAGACCGGGGAGAGGAGCTGATCGTCGGACTGGTTTCACCGAGCTTCAGCGCCCACTGGCTCCGGAAAGACTCCGAGCAGTCTGTCGTAGCGGAGCCGGGCTGAGGTGGACTCCTGGCGGCTGAAGCTCCAGCTGCGTCCCGCTGGTCGCTGGAGGTGTGATCTGACATCATGTACCAGGTTCAGGTGAGTTCAGCCTCAGGAGAACACGAACCAGGAGAACAACAGAGAGCAGCACAGAGACTCATCCACACATCAATGAATCAATGAATCAATGAACTCAGAGACTTTAATCAATATAATTAATGATCAGATTAAATGTTATGTTATATATAAATGTTACAGCCACATCCATCCATCCCTCCCTTCATCCATCCATCCATCCATTCATTCATTCATTCATCCATTCATCCATCCATCCATTCATCCCTCCCTCCATCCCTCCCTTCATCCATCCATCCATCCATCCCTCCCTTCATCCATCCATCCATCCATCCATCCCTCCCTCCCTTCATCCATTCATCCATCCATCCCTCCCTCCCTCCCTCCCTCCCTCCCTCCCTCCATTCATAACTGAAGCTGTAACTAATAATAATCTTCTCTGTCTCTGACTTCATCTGATTTAATATTTAATGATTTTATTCATTTAATGTTTTTACTCAGAATCAGTTTCTGTTGATGATCAGACTCATTATGGGATGTTTCTCTGGACGACCAGTTAAAATGGCCGCTGCTCCATCAGATACTACTACTACTAGTACTACTACTACTAGTAGTACTAGTAGTAGTAGTACTAGTAGTACTACTACTACTACTAGTAGTACTACTACTACTAGTACTACTACTGATGATAATAATGATCTGATCAGATAAACTTTATGAAAATGTTCTGCTGATGTGGAGTATCACATCTACTGCAGACAGACAGTACTACTACTAGTACTAGTACTACTTCTTCTACCACTAGTACTAGTAGTATATTGTCCTCCATGTTTCTGTCCCTCCTGGAAACTCCTCCCCTGGTGTTTATTTCTTAGTAGATGGTTAGTGGAGGTTGCCGTGGTTACTTGAGTTTAGTTTCTGGTCCATCTCTGGTCCATCACTGGTCCCAGCATGTTGAGTTCAGGGTGCGTGGGAAAGCAGAGGATTGATGAAAGCTGCTTTGATCTGAGGATGAAACGAACAGACGGACTTTGAAGAGATCAGTTCTGCTCTCTACTTTTAAAGCCACCAGAGAAGAAGAAGCTGGTTGGTCAACAAACCAGATTATTGATCCTGGACCGACCCGTGACCTCTGACCTCTGACCTCTGACCTCTCCAGTTACAGCCGACGTCCGCTGACTCAGAGAAACATGGACCAGCTCCGGCCTCCTTCTTCTTCACTGGTGTTTTATTCCGTCCACACAGCTGTAAAGGCTAGCATAGCATGCTAGCTGCTAACTATGTCTGCAGAAGAAGAGACTCTGATGACGATGAAGATGATGACGATGAAGGTTATCACATGATGTCAGACATGTGACTTTAATAAAGATGATGATGATGATGAAGATGATGGAGTCTCTAGTGGTCACTGGAGGTCCTGGATGTTTCTGCTGGCTCAGACTAAATCCTGGTCCTGGTCCCGGTCATGTCCTGGACTCTGTGGAGGGTGGAGGGTTTGTCCTCTACAGGCTCCTGTAGTCTCCTCCATGATTAATGATGCTGCCTTCACTGACCCTCAGCAGCTTTACACCAACGAAGAAGACATTTAGAGTCTGAACCTGAAACTAAACTGGTTCAGATCTACAGGACTTCATCTGGACCACAGACTCACAGGGGATCCGACTCGCTAGCATGCTAGCTAACGTTAGCATAGTGGGCTAGTATATTAACAGCACGTACGTAGACCAGATCCACGTATGTAGACCAGATCCTCGTATGTAGACCAGATAAAGGTATGTAGACCAGATCCACGTGTGTAGACCAGATAAAGGTATGTAGACCAGATCCAGGTATGTAGACCAGATCCAGGTATGTAGACCATGTGCATGGATCCAGATCGTTGTCTCTATCAGTCACTGGTGAGGAACAAACCCGTCTGATGATGAACCAGGAAACAAGTCCAAGGTTACAGAGATGCAGAGTCTGGATTCATCTCAGATGTCAGACTGAAACAGGAGGACAGTGAACGTCTCGTCTTACCAGCAGCAGAGTATTATTAGAGTCACATCACATTTAACATCTAACATCAATAACATCATCTGGTTTCAGTTCATGACATAAACTAAAGAACAACATGAATCAAAGACGTTTAGGTCACATGACTAGAGTCTGTTAATGACCTGATACTCACCTGGACCTGGACCTGGTCCTGGAGGAACCTGTTCTCTGATGGTTCTCTGGTGATCCATTAATGAGTTGATCTCAATCCTAGTTCAGATTAAACCTGAATCTGTTTAAATCTCAGATGAACAGACCTGGTTGAAGATTCACTCATTTGTTTTATTGAATTATTCTGACGATGAATCTGTTCTCTCAACAGGAAGCTGTAACATTAGCTGTTAGCCGTTAGCTGTTAGCCGTTAGCCGTTAGCCGTTGGTTATTAGCCGTTAGCCGTTAGCTGTTAGTTGTTAGCTGTCAGCCGTTAGTTATTAGCCGTTAGTTATTAGCCGTTAGCTGTTAGCTCTTAGCCGTTGGTTATTAGCTGTTAGCCGTTAGCTGTTAGTTATTAGCTGTTAGCTGTTAGCCGTTAGCTGTTAGCTGTTAGCCGTCAGTTATTAGCTGTTAGCCGTTAGCTGTTAGTTATTAGCCGTTAGCTGTTAGCCGTTGGTTATTAGCTGTTAGCCGTTAGCCGTTGGTTATTAGCTGTTAGCCGTTAGCTGTTAGTTATTAGCCGTTAGTTATTAGCTGTTAGCTGTTAGCCGTTAGTTATTAGCTGTTAGCTGTTAGCCGTTAGCTGTTAGTTATTAGCCGTTAGCTGTTAGCCGTTAGCCGTTGGTTATTAGCTGTTAGCCGTTAGCTGTTAGTTATTAGCCGTTAGTTATTAGCTGTTAGCTGTTAGTTATTAGCTGTTAGCTGTTAGCCGTTAGCTGTTAGTTATTAGCTGTTAGTTATTAGCCGTTAGCTGTTAGCCGTTAGCTGTTAGTTATTAGCCGTTAGTTATTAGCCGTTAGCTGTTAGCCGTTAGCCGTTAGCCATTAGCCGTTAGTTATTAGCCGTTAGCCGTTAGCTGTTAGGTGTTAGCTCCATCAGTGTCCACAGTGTTGCCTCATCGTCTTCTTCTGTGGTTTATTCCATCAGTTCATTCATTCAGTCATCAGTTAAAACATGAAGATGAATCAGTGACGTTCATTCATGTTGCTTTAACACGTTCTTCATCATCATCATCATCATCACGTCTCAGATCAGCTGGCTTGGTCTCCAGGTATTGATTGTTGCCGTGGTGACGGCTCAGACAGTGATGTGTGATTGCTGTCGATCTGTTGTAGGGGAAAGGGGACGGGGTCGTTGCCATGGTGCTGAAGGAGCTTCCTGGTAGAAAGGCCCCCCCTGAAGGAAACCCCCTCCTCACCGTGACAACCAAGGTTGGCATGACAACCATGCTTGTTTACCTCAGAAACGTTTCCAATGTTTGGTCATCTGTGTAGTCTAGTCTCCAGGTATTTAGTCTCCAGGTGTATTCTAGTCTCAGGTGTAGTCTGGTCTCAGGTGTTTAGTCTCAGGTGTAGTCTAGTCTCAGGTGTAGTCTAGTCTCAGGTGTTTAGTCTCAGGTGTAGTCTAGTCTCAGGTGTTTAGTCTCAGGTGTAGTCTAGTCTCAGGTGTTCATCTCCAGGTGTAGTCTAGTCTCAGGTGTAGTCTCGTCTCAGGTGTTTAGTCTCCAGGTGTTTAGTCTCAGGTGTAGTCTAGTCTCAGGTGTTCAATCTCCAGGTGTAGTCCAGTCTCAGGTGTAGTCTAGACTTCAGGTGTAGTCTAGTCTCAGGTGTTTAGTCTCCAGGTGTTTAGTCTCAGGTGTATTCTAGTCTCAGGTGTTCAATCTCCAGGTGTAGTCTAGTCTCAGGTGTTAATCTCAGGTGAAGTCTATTCTCAGGTGTAGTCTAGTCTCCAGGTGTAGTCTAGTCTCAGGTGTAGTCTAGTCTCCAGGTGTAGTCTAGTCTCCAGGTGTTAATCTCAGGTGAAGTCTAGTCTCAGGTGTAGTCTAGTCTCCAGGTGTTAATCTCAGGTGTAGTCTAGTCTCAGGTGTTCTATCTCCAGGTGTAGTCTAGTCTCAGGTGTAGTCTAGACTTCAGGTGTTTAGTCTCCAGGTGTTTAGTCTCAGGTGTAGTCTAGTCTCAGGTGTTCAATCTCCAGGTGTAGTCTAGTCCCAGGTGTAGTCTAGTCTCCAGGTGTAGTCTAGTCTCCAGGTGTTAATCTCAGGTGAAGTCTAGTCTCAGGTGTAGTCTAGTCTCCAGGTGTTAATCTCAGGTGTAGTCTAGTCTCAGGTGTTTAGTCTCCCGGTGTAGTCTAGTCTCAGGTGTGGTGCAGTCTCAGGTGGTTAGTCTCCTGGTGTTCGGTCTAATCTCAGGTGTTTAGTCTCAGGTATATTCTAGTCTCAGGTGTTCAATCTCCAGGTGTAGTCTTGTCTCAGGTGTTTAGTCTCAGGTGTTTAGTCTCCTGGTGTTTAGTCTAGTCTCAGGTGTAGTCTAGTCTCAGGTGTTTAGTCTCAGGTATATTCTAGTCTCAGGTGTTCAATCTCCAGGTGTAGTCTTGTCGCAGGTGTTTAGTCTCAGGTGTTTAGTCTCCTGGTGTTTAGTCTAGTCTCAGGTGTAGTCTAGTCTCAGGTGTTTAGTCTCAGGTGTTTAGTCTAGTCTCAGGTGTAGTCTAGTCTCAGGTGTAGTCTAGTCTCAGGTGTTTAGTCTCAGGTGTTTAGTCTCCCGGTGTAGTCTAGTCTCAGGTGTGGTGTAGTCTCAGGTGGTTAGTCTCCTGGTGTTCGGTCTAATCTCAGGTGTTTAGTCTCAGGTATATTCTAGTCTCAGGTGTTCAATCTCCAGGTGTAGTCTAGTCTCAGGTGTTTAGTCTCAGGTGTTTAGTCTAGTCTCAGGTGTAGTCTAGTCTCAGGTGTTTAGTCTCAGGTGTTTAGTCTCAGGTGTAGTCTAAACAATAATAATTATGAGGTGATGACTAATAACGATGTTTGTTGGACTGGTGACTGGTTGGTTTCTCTGTTTCTGAAGCTTTAAAGAGTTGAATGTGTAGAACATGTAGAACGTGTAGAACATGTAGTACGTGTAGAACATGTAGTACGTGTAGAACGGTTAGAAGATGTAGAACGTGTAGTACGTGTAGAACGTGTAGAATGTGTTGAACGTGTAGAACATGTAGTACGTGTAGAAAGTGTAGAACATTTAGAACGTGTAGAACGTGTAGAACTGTTCTCTAGAGGTTTGATCCAGAACATTCATCCTCAGTCAAAGGTTTCATTCTGATTAAACATCTCATCTCATGTGGTTCTCATCAACATCTAATTCTAGATTGTCTTTTAATTTGAAAGGGCCTCTGTCGTTCTTCTTCTGTGGTGTGTGTGCGCTGTACTCTGGCTCTGATCCTCTGGATTAATCACGTCCCAGCTGGTCGACCACGGCTGGATTAGGATTAGGACGCACTGATCTGTGATGGGGTTAAAGCAGACGCCCAGGTAGAGACTGCATTTCCCAGAATGCCCGGAGGCAGCTGCAGGACTTGAAGGTCCTCCTAAACATCTGGCTCTTCTGCTTCACCTGCAGAGTCTGGACATCTTCATGTGGTCGCATGGTCCTCAGAGACAGGACAGGTGTCTCTGAGGACCATGACGTCTCCGAGGACGACAACCTCAGAGACGTGGTGGTCGTCCTCAGAGACATCGTGGCTGTCCTCAGAGACATCGTGGTTGTCCTCAGAGACATCTTGGTTGTCCTAGGAGACATGGTGGTCATCCTCAGAGACATCATGGTCGTCCTCAGAGACATCATGGTTGTCCTAGGGAACATCGTGGTCGTCCCTAGAGACATGGTTGTCGTCCTCAGAGACATCATGGTTGTTCTCAGAGACATGGTTGTCGTCCTCAGGGACATGGTGGTCATCCTCAGACACATCATGGTCGTCCTCAGAGACATGGTGGTCGTCCTCAGAGACATCTTGGTTGTCCTAGGAGACATGGTGGTCATCCTCAGAGACATCATGGTCGTCCTCAGAGACATCATGGTTGTCCTAGGGAACATCGTGGTCGTCCCTAGAGACATGGTTGTCGTCCTCAGAGACATCATGGTTGTTCTCAGAGACATGGTTGTCGTCCTCAGGGACATGGTGGTCATCCTCAGACACATCATGGTCGTCCTCAGAGACATGGTGGTCGTCCTCAGAGACATCATGGTTGTTCTCAGAGCCATGGTGGTCGTCCTCAGAGACATCATGGTCGTCCTCAGAGACATCATGGTTGTTCTCAGAGACATGGTGGTCGTCCTCAGAGACATCATGGTTGTCCTCAGAGACATCATGGTTGTTCTCAGAGACATGGTTGTCGTCCTCAGAGACATCGTGGTCGTCCTCAAAGACATCATGGTTGTCATAGGAGACATCGTGGTCGTCCTCAGACACATCATGGTCGTCCTCAGAGACATGGTGGTCGTCCTCAGAGACATCATGGTTGTTCTCAGAGACATGGTGGTCGTCCTCAGACACATCATGGTCGTTCTCAGAGACATGGTGGTCATCCTCAGAGACATCATGGTCGTCCTCAGAGACATGGTGGTCGTCCTCAGAGACATCACGGTTGTCCTAGGAGACATGGTGGTCATCCTCAGAGACATCATGGTCGTCCTCAGAGACATCATGGTTGTCCTAGGGAACATCGTGGTCGTCCCTAGAGACATGGTTGTCGTCCTCAGAGACATCATGGTTGTTCTCAGAGACATGGTTGTCGTCCTCAGGGACATGGTGGTCATCCTCAGACACATCATGGTCGTCCTCAGAGACATGGTGGTCGTCCTCAGAGACATCATGGTTGTTCTCAGAGCCATGGTGGTCGTCCTCAGAGACATCATGGTCGTCCTCAGAGACATCATGGTTGTTCTCAGAGACATGGTGGTCGTCCTCAGAGACATCATGGTTGTCCTCAGAGACATCATGGTTGTTCTCAGAGACATGGTTGTCGTCCTCAGAGACATCGTGGTCGTCCTCAAAGACATCATGGTTGTCATAGGAGACATCGTGGTCGTCCTCAGACACATCATGGTCGTCCTCAGAGACATGGTGGTCGTCCTCAGAGACATCATGGTTGTTCTCAGAGACATGGTGGTCGTCCTCAGACACATCATGGTCGTTCTCAGAGACATGGTGGTCATCCTCAGAGACATCATGGTCGTCCTCAGAGACATGGTGGTCGTCCTCAGAGACATCACGGTTGTCCTCAGAGCCATGGTTGTCGTCCTCAGAGACATCGTGGTCGTCCTCAGAACATGGTTGTCGTCCTCAGAGACGACATGGTTGTCCTCAGAGACATGGTTGTCGTCCTCAGAGACATCGTGGTCGTCCTCAGAACATGGTTGTCGTCCTCAGAGACGACATGGTTGTCCTCAGAGACATGGTTGTCGTCCTCACAGACATCGTGGTCGTCCTCAGAACATGGTTGTCGTCCTCAGAGACAACATGGTTGTCCTCAGAGACATGGTTGTTGTCCTCAGAGACATCGTGGTCGTCCTCAGAGACATCGTGGTCGTCCTCAGAGACATCATGGTTGTCCTCAGAGACATGGTTGTCGTCCTCAGAGACATCATGGTTGTTCTCAGAGACATCGTGGTCGTCCTCAGAGACATCATGGTTGTTCTCAGAGACATCGTGGTCGTCCTCAGAGACATCATGGTTGTTCTCAGAGGCATGGTTGTCGTCCTCAGAGACATGGTTGTCGTCCTCAGAGACATCGTGGTCGTCCTCAGAGACATCGTGGTCGTCCTCAGAACATGGTTGTCGTCCTCAGAGACGACATGGTTGTCCTCAGAGACATCGTGGTCGTCCTCAGAGACATCATGGTTGTTCTCAGAGACATCGTGGTCGTCCTCAGAGACATCATGGTTGTTCTCAGAGACATGGTTGTCGTCCTCAGAGACATGGTTGTCGTCCTCAGAGACGACATGGTTGTCCTCAGAGACATGGTTGTCGTCCTCAGAGACATCATGGTTGTCCTTGCTTTTATATAGAGCTTTTCTACCTATTGGTTCTCAAAGGTCTTTACAGTCAGAGACACATCTACCCATTCGCTCACACACTCACACACCAGTGCCACGCACTGGGAGCAACTGGGGGTTCAGTGTCTTGCTCAAGGACACTTCGGCATGTGGCACCTTCCGGGGATCGAACCGCTAACCCTCTGGTTCGTGGACAACCTGCTCTACCTACTGAGCCACAGCCGCCCTAGGAGACATCGTGGTCGTCCTCAGAGACATCGTGGTCGTCCTCAGAGACATGGTTGTCATCCTCAGACACATCATGGTTGTCCTCAGAGACATGGTTGTCGTCCTCAGAGACATCATGGTTGTACTCAGAGACATGGTGGTCGTTCTCAGAGACATGGTGGTCGTCCTCAGAGACATCGTGGTTGTACTCAGAGACATGGTGGTCGTCCTCAGAGACATCATGGTTGTACTCAGAGACATCATGGTTGTACTCAGAGACATGGTGGTCGTCCTCAGAGACATCATGGTTGTACTCAGAGACATGGTGGTCGTCCTCAGAGACATGGTGGTCGTCCTCAGAGACATCATGGTTGTCCTAGGAGACATTGTGGTCATCCTCAGAGACATCATGGTTGTCCTCAGAGACATGGTGGTCGTCCTCAGAGACATCATGGTTGTCCTAGGAGACATTGTGGTCGTCCTCAGAGACATCATGGTTGTACTCAGTGACATGGTGGTCGTCCTCAGAGCCATCATGGTTGTACTCAGTGACATGGTGGTCGTCCTCAGAGACATCATGGTTGTACTCAGAGACATGGTGGTCGTCCTCAGAGACATGGTGGTCGTCCTCAGAGACATGGTGGTCGTCCTCAGAGACATCATGGTTGTCCTAGGAGACATTGTGGTCATCCTCAGAGACATCATGGTTGTCCTCAGAGACATGGTGGTCGTCCTCAGAGACATCATGGTTGTCCTAGGAGACATTGTGGTCGTCCTCAGAGACATCATGGTTGTACTCAGTGACATGGTGGTCGTCCTCAGAGCCATCATGGTTGTCCTCAGAGACATGGTGGTCGTCCTCAGAGACATCATGGTTGTCCTAGGAGACATTGTGGTCGTCCTCAGAGCCATCATGGTTGTACTCAGAGACATGGTGGTCGTCCTCAGAGACATGGTGGTCATCCTCAGAGACATGGTTGTCGTCCTCAGAGACATCATGGTTGTCCTAGGAGACATTGTGGTCATCCTCAGAGACATCATGGTTGTCCTCAGAGACATGGTGGTCGTCCTCAGTGACATCATGGTTGTCCTAGGAGACATTGTGGTCAACCTCAGAGACATGGCTGTCGTCCTCAGAGACATGGTGGTCGTCCTCAGAGACATGGTGGTCGTCCTCAGAGGCATCGTGGTTGTACTCAGAGACATGGTGGTCATACTCAGAGACATGGTGGTCATACTCAGAGACATGGTGGTCATACTCAGAGACATGGTGGTCGTACTCAGAGACATCATGGTTGTCCTAGGAGACATTGTGGTCATCCTCAGAGACATTGGTTGTCGTCCTCAGAGACATCATGGTTGTCCTCAGAGACATGGTGGTCCTGCTAACGTTGTCATCTTGTCCCCAGCTGGTCGGGGAGCAGCAGGAGAGTCGACCTCTGCTGAGTCCCTCCATCGATGACTTCCTGTCAGAGAGTCGCAGCGACGCCTCCTCCTCCCGGGCCTCCGCCTCCTCCTCCCGGGCCTCCGCCTCCTCCTCCCGCTCCCCCGCCTCCTCCTCCCGGGCCCCCACCTCCAACACAGCAGGTAAATGTCATGGAGTCAGGTTAACGAGGTGTGACTGATGATGTCTCCATGGAGACGCTGCTGCTAATGAGAACAAAAATGTCAGAATGTCCTTCTCTTCTTCTTCTTCTCTGAGTTTCTACGTCCTCCTCTGACCTCCATGTCCTCCTCTAACTTTCCCTCCTCCTCTTCCACCATCTGTCAGCTCACCCTCAGCAGGTTCTTTGTCCATGAATTAACACCCCCCTCCTCCTCCTCCTCCTCCTCCTCCTCCTCCTCCTCTGCATCAAACTCAAGCTGTTTCCTGTATTTCTATAAAAACTGAAAGAGGAGCCGTCGGCTGGAGTTTCATGAGTTTTATGTCTTTGAAGGTCAGAGATGAAGAGACGGCAGCTTCCTCCTTTAATAGCAGCTCATCAATATTAATGTCTTATTAACTTACTAGCGTGTTGTTAGCGTGTTGTTAGCGTGCTGTTGGCGTGCTGTTAGCGTGCTGTTAGCGTGCTGTTAGCATGTTGTTAGCGTGTTCTTTGACAGCTCCAGTTCAAACTCAGTCAGACGCTAACATCTGAACCGTCCTCTCGTCCTCCAGTTCTGTCCACCTCTCTGGATCTGGTGGACCTCAGTGAGCCGGGCAGCAGTCCGGGCAGTAACGGGGCCAGTAACGGGGCCAGTAACGGTAACGGGAGCAGTAGCGGGGGCAGTGATGGCACGAAGGACCGGAGGAGGCCGAGTCCTCTGAGGAGGAAGGGCAGCTCCAAGAGTCCTCGACGGCGAGCGAAGCCTGACGAGACGGAGCTGATCCAGGTGGAGGTGGAACACCTGAGCAGCCCCAGGACACCTGAGAGGATCTCACTGGACTCAGGTCGGTGGTCCCGGTGGTCCCGGTGGTCCCGGTGGTCCCAGTCCCACACACAGGACACAGACAATACAGCTGTGTACAGCACGTTGACGAAGCTTGTTGTTTCATCCTCTAAATATAAATATAAATATAAATACCATTCATCACTTTAATAATTAAACAGCACCGTCCATTAGAGCGTCTAAAATAAACTCTGGTCGTCATGGTGACGGTAGAGTTTAGCCGCCGTCATTAAGTTAAAAGCTTTGAACGCAGTTTAATCTGAGCTTTTATTGTGATGAGACTCTGACTTCCTGTTTGACCTTCAGTCAGTCTGTCGTCTCCTCTGGACAAATGGGACGAGGTGGACGTGGACCTGGAGGACGGAGGACGCAGGAGCAGACACGAGAAGAGATGCACCTCCCACCACTCGTCCAGTGAACTGCTCTGGTAAAGTTCCTGCTCCTCAGAGGATGAACCCTGACCTCTACTGACCTCTACTGACCTCTGACCTCTGACCTCTACTGACCTCTGACCTCTGACCTCTACTGACCTGCAGTGACCTGAGGGGTCCTGTCGTCTCACCTGTTTCTTCTTCTTCAGGTCTGCTGAGTTTAGAACTGATCATCTGTCCAAGAATCTGGACGTCCACAGTGTGGACGAACTGGACTTCCTGTCCTCCACGCAGGTTGGACAACTACACACCTACACACACTGCGTCTCTTTAGACACAGACTTGTTTTCCTGCTGTGTGTGTGTCTCTGTGGGTTTTGTTGTGTTATTGTGTATATGTGTGTTGAATTGTGTTGTTGTGTGGTTGTGTGGGCGTGTCCAGGACTGCGTGGCGTCCCGACAGCGCAGACGGACCCGGTCTCTGATGACCAGGAACGAGTCTCTGGAGGACGAGTTCGTTCGAGCCAAAGCTGCAGTGGAGGTGAAAAGATACGAGGCGTCTGATTGGCTGAGCTCAGGTCGGCCAATCAGACGATGACGATGATGATTCATTGCCCCATTAATAACAATGATCAGCTGATCTGATGAAACAAACTCTCACATGTTGTGTGTTGTGTGTTGTTGTGTGTTGTTGTGTTGTTGTGTTGTGTGTTGTTGTGTTGTTGTGTTGTGTGTTGTTGTGTTGTTGTGTTGTGTGTTGTTGTGTGTTGTGTGTTGTTGGTTGTGTGTTGTTGTGTTGTTGTGTGTTGTGTTGTGTGTTGTTGTGTTGTTGTGTTGTTGGTTGTGTGTTGTTGGTTGTGTGTTGTGTGTTGTTGTGTGTTGTTGTGTGTTGTTGTGTGTTGTGTTGTGTGTTGTTGTGTGTTGTGTGTTGTTGTGTTGTTGGTTGTGTGTTGTCGTCGTCAGTCGGACACAGAGTTCTGGGACAAGATGGAGGCCGAGTGGGAGGAGCTTGCTCGGAGGAACTGGTTGGAGGAGTCGGAGGATCAGCAGTCAGCCCCGCCCACCGTCTCACCTGGGGAGAAGGTAACGAGGTCACAGTGAGTCAGACGGTCCCTCAGGTGGACCAGTGGTGGTCTATTTCCCAGCATGCACCTCTGCCTCAGCAAGAGACAGACATGATGTTAATCTTTAATCTGCCGATAATCCCGCCTCTGCTCAGCTGTTACATCACCACGACAACGGAGGCGGAGGCGGAGGCGCTCGCATGTGGAGTTAATACTTGAACTTGTAGCTTTAGCTCAGAGGCTGAATGAAGCAGAATAAGCTAACATGTCGGCCGTGCTAGCTAAGCTAACCGATGCTAACATGTCGGCCGTGCTAGCTAAGCTAACTGATGCTAACATGTCGGCCGTGCTAGCTAAGCTAACCGATGCTAACAAGTCGGCTGTGCTAGCTAAGCTAACCGATGCTAACAGGAAGGAGATGATGTTTGTTTTCTTCTGCAGAGTTACTACTTCAACCCCACCAACCCGTACAGAGACTGGCCCAACGCCTTCGCCGAGGGGCAGGAGAAGGCCAGAGAGGGCGACCTGAACGCCGCCGTGCTGCTGCTGGAGGCGGCCATCTTACAGGACCCTCAGGACTCAGAGGTGACGCCTTGGTCAGACACGGGTTTACCTGAATAACACTGATCTTAAATCATCAAGGTTTTGTGAGCTCAGAGAGTGTGACCTGAGTCATGTGACCTGAGTCAGGTGACCTGAGTCAGGTGACCTGAGTCAGGTGACCTGTTCTTCCTCAGGCGTGGCAGCTCCTGGGGATGACTCAGGCCGAGAACGAGAACGAGCCGGCGGCCATCGTGTCCCTGCAGAGGTCAGACTCTTAGTGAGGAGGTGTCTCAAATGTCAGAGTTGGTTTTGACCCCTGACCCCTGACCCCTGACCCTTACCCTCGCCTGCTGCAGGTGTCTGGAGCTCCGTCCCAACAACCTCCCGGCTCTCATGGCGCTCGCTGTCAGCTTCACCAACAGCGGCGTCCAGCGGGAGGCGTGTGACGCGCTGCAACGCTGGATCAGCCACAACCCCCGATACCGACACCTGGTCCAGGACAGCAGGAGCCCGCTACAGGGCTCCCCGGCCACGCCACGCAGGGGCCCCACACGCACACCGGCCAGGTACACCACGCACACCTGGGCAAATGCTGAGTGTCTGTTGTTATGGAAACGTCTCCACCAGGAGCTGTGACACATTCACCCTCTGGGATTTGTAGTTTACTGGTAGTTTGTGTCCAGGTATGAGCTGCAGAACGTCCTCGTCCTCTTCCAGGAGGCCGCCCTGTCGAACCTGGACTGTGTGGATCCAGACCTGCAGACCGGACTGGGAGTCCTCTTCAACCTGAGCTCAGACTTCAACAAGGCGGTGGAGGCCTTCAGTGCAGCGCTGTCCGTCAGGCCACAGGTAACCCAGACAGGAAGTGGACGTGTCAAACACTTCCTGGTGTCAGTAAGAGAGTCCTCACATGTCCGCTAATGCTAACACCTCTGTCCTAAAGCTAACATCTCTGTCTTAATGCTAACATCTCTGTCCTAAAGCTAACACCTCTGTCCTAAAGCTAACATCTCTGTGCTAATGCTAACACCTCTGTGCTAATGCTAACACCTCTGTCCTAATGCTAACATCTCTGTGCTAATGCTAACACCTCTGTCCTAATGCTAACATCTCTGTCCTAATGCTAACACCTCTGTGCTAATGCTAACATCTCTGTCCTAAAGCTAACACCTCTGTCCTAAAGCTAACACCTCTGTCCTAATGCTAACATCTCTGTCCTAAAGCTAACATCTCTGTCTTAATGCTAACATCTCTGTCCTAAAGCTAACACCTCTGTGCTAATGCTAACACCTCTGTGCTAAAGCTAACACCTCTGTGCTAATGCTAACATCTCTGTCCTAATGCTAACATCTCTGTCTTAATGCTAACATCTCTGTCCTAAAGCTAACACCTCTGTGCTAATGCTAACACCTCTGTGCTAATGCTAACACCTCTGTGCTAATGCTAACACCTCTGTCCTAATGCTAACACCTCTGTGCTAATGCTAACATCTCTGTCCTAAAGCTAACACCTCTGTCCTAAAGCTAACACCTCTGTCCTAATGCTAACATCTCTGTGCTAATGCTAACACCGCTGTCCTAATGCTAACACCTCTGTCCTAATGCTAACACCTCTGTCCTAAAGCTAACACCTCTGTCCTAACGCTAACACCTCTGTGCTAATGCTAACACCTCTGTCTTAATGCTAACACCTCTATCCTAATGCTAACACTTCTATCCTAAAGCTAACACCTCTGTCCTAATGCTAACATCTCTGTCCTAATGCAAACACCTCTGTCTTAATGCTAACTCCTCTGTCCTAATGCTAACTCCTCTGTGCTAATGCTAACTCCTCTGTCCTAATGCTAACACTTCTGTGCTAATGCTAACTCCTCTGTCTTAATGCTAACTCCTCTGTCCTAATGCTAACTCCTCTGTCCTAATGCTAACATCTCTGTGCTAATGCTAACACCTCTGTCCTAATGCTAACATCTCTGTCCTAATGCTAACATCTCTGTCTTAATGCTAACTCCTCTGTCCTAATGCTAACTCCTCTGTCCAAATGCTAACTCCTCTGTCTTAATGCTAACTCCTCTGTCCTAATGCTAACACTTCTGTGCTAATGCTAACTCCTCTGTCCTAATGCTAACACACTATAACATCCCATTCTACACTAAAACACTATAGTATGTAAAAAAGGTCATGTTGATGGGCGTGGCTTGAGCTGACTGATGATGTCATGGCGCCCCCTCAGGACTACCTGCTGTGGAACCGTCTGGGGGCGACGCTGGCTAACGGGAGCCGCAGTGAGGAGGCGGTAGAGGCGTACACCAGAGCCCTGGAGCTGCAGCCTGGATTCATCCGCTCCAGATACAACCTGGGAATCAGCTGCATCAACCTGGGAGCACACAGGTAGAGTCACACCCCACGCACTGTCACATCATACACTACATGACATCACAGTCTGTGACATCACCTTCCTGCAGGGAGGCGGTCAGTAACTTCCTGACCGCTCTGAACCAGCAGAGGCGGAGCCAGCGCTGCAGCCACCACCAGATGTCGGCCAACATCTGGTCCGCCCTGAGAATCGCCATCTCCATGATGGACCGACCCGAGCTGTTCCAGGCCGCCAGCGCCGGGGACCTGGACCTGCTGATGAAGGCCTTCGACATGGATGACGTCTGACCGGGGGGGGGTGGGGCTGGGGGGGGGGCAGGTTGAAACCAAAGACACGAGCACAGCTGCAGGAAAACTCTTTGCAATATAACAGCACAACCCTTTAGCTTCTATCTGTGGTGTGTTCAGGGTCTCCAGGTCGTCTCAGAGCTTCTAATCAGGCCTTAAGGTGTCGTTCAGCCAGCGGACATGTGACCATACACCCCCCCCCCCCCCCCACACACACACACACTTTAACCTGCTAGGAGCTCACAGCTGGGTTTATTTCCACTGACTCTGTGACACCAGAGCAATAAACACAAACACCACTTCTATATAATCTATATCACTCCACATATTTAATGCATATACTTCAGATTAACACAGAATTATTATCAAACTTAGTCAAACACTTTATTCTGTAGCAAGACATTAAATCTGCTTCCTATGCTTTTATTTTGAAATGTGTAGAGACTCAGAGTCACTGCAGTGGAAATAAACACTCAGTGACTGTTTTATTTCTTTTACTTTGAAGTTTTCTACCTGTGAATCTCTCTGACCTTTGACCTCTGACCTTTGACCTTTGACCTCAGACCTCTGACCTCTGATCGACACTAGGCCGTCCTCTCTGCTCCTTTTCAGCTCTAAGTCCACATGAGAACCAGATCACCAGTCACGTGATCGACCACGTGATCGACCGTGTATAATAATAAAAATAACAAACATCAACAAAAACTAAAATCAAACTTAAAATCAACATGAAGCTTCTTTACTTTAATGTTAATGGCTTGACTGTCAGAGGTCAGAGGTCGGAGGAGGAGGAGGAGTTATCACTGTGTTTCATCTGTTCCTTTAAACCTGTGAATCCAGACGATCAGTCCATGGAGTGAACAGCTGACTGTGAGCCAGAGCGTCCAGCAGGGGGAGCTGTCCAGGACATCAGGACTCATCAACACAATTAAACCCAATAATATTTAAACACAAAGAAAACACTAATGAGGCTGTTTGAAGTTGATTGTGGGACTACACTCTATGGACCTGGACCTGGACCTGGAGGAACCCGACTAGTCCAGTTGTCTTTGATGACTAGAGAAAAACCAGCAGCAGCTGGTTGGTCTCCAGGCCTCTGATTGGTCGACTCACACTGAATCGTTCTTTAAAGCCTTGCATGTTTTCTCAGTGTTTGATTTCTGCTATTTTTCTTTTATTCTGAAAGGTTGTGTTTAGTTTGTACATGGTGTCACTTCCTTCCTGTCGCTGGCTCTCAGGTGAATCTGCTGCTTCCTGCTCATTTGATGAAACTCACATGTAAACAGTTTAATCCAGGTTTGACTGAAACTGAATCAGGTTCAACTGACTGATACTGGAGTCAGTATCTGGACTGATTGGTTGATTGGTTGGTTTGGTTGGTAGGTAGGTAGGTAGGTAGGTTGGTTGGTTGGTTGACTGACTGACTGACTGACTGACTGACTGGAGGTAGACTGACTGACTGGTTGGTTGGTTGGTTGGTTGGTTGGTTGGTTGGTTGGTTGGTTGACTGACTGACTGACTGACTGACTGACTGGTTGGTAGGTAGGTTGGTTGGTTGGTTGGTTGGTTGGTTGACTGACTGACTGACTGGTAGGTTGATTGGTTGGTTGGTTGGTTGATTGGTGATCAGTCTGTTGAACCGTCAGAGCTGCTGCTTCCTGTTTCCATGTGTTGAGTTGATCAATGAGCTGATCAGCTGTAAATGTTCTCCTTGTCTGTTTGTCTTTGAGTTTGCTGTACAGAACATAATCACACGTAGACAAACACCTGAACTCATTTCCTGTTTCCACTCACCTGTCCGTCACTGCAGCAGTGACCTCTGGTGGCAGCAGGAGGCGCCGCAGAGACACAGCTGATCAATAATAACATGACCCTGTCCCCCTGTCTGTAGCAGTTTAATGAATCTAATAAATATAAACCAGGACTTTTAATGAATGAGTGAATGAGTCACACAATAAACATCAACAATGATCAATCAGCTGATCAGTCAGTGAACCATGATTGGTTGTGGGCGGAGCCAGACCAAGCAGGTTACAGATCATTGGTTGGTGCTGTCGACAAACGACAGGAAGAGAATGTTCTAACGTTCTGGATCAGCAGGGGGCGCCACCGCTCTTCTTCTTCTTTAGTTTCCCTGCAGGTAGCGAACAGAGAAGGCCTCCAGCTGAGTCTCCAGCTCCGTGGCTCTGTTCCTGGAAACACACTCAGCTTCAGATCCATGTCATAGCGCACCTAGCTTAGCTTAGCACAAAGGCTGGAAGCTGAGGAAACTGTTAGCCTAGCTTAGCACTGTTCAACTCCTCCCTCTGTGTTACTGACTCTAAAACATTGAACCTTTCCTCTGCCTACACATCCTGACACTGACTATCACCACCCGGCCGGTGTCTGGAGGGGTAGAAACCCAGCGCCCCTCAGCGCCCCTCAGCTCTCACCTGAAGGCCTTGGACCTCCTCTGGATGTTCTCCAACCTCTGGATCCTGAAACTCAGCTGACGAATGTTTCCCTCCAGCTCAGCGTCGCTCAGGTCGACTCTCTGAGTGAGACGACTGAAGGTAGACGACAACTCCCTGAGACACAGAGACACAATAAAGTTCCATGCAGCCCTCAGGTGTTCACTGATTGGCTGTTGGATTCAGGTGGGGGCAGAGTCTCACTTGAACACCTGCTGGCTGCAGGCGGAGCTTGTGACGGGGATGATGGCTCTGAGGCGGGGGGTGGCGTGCTCCACGAACTGCTGCTTCAGAGCACGCTCCCTGCTGGCGTCGGTCCAGGTGAGTCTCTCGTACAGGTAGAGGAGACCGTAGAGAGACAGGGACAGAGCCACGACCCGCCAGCCCACCGAGCGCCACACCTGCAGGACACGACACACCTGAGAACACCACGCTAACACCTGCAGGACACGACACACCTGAGAACACCACGCTAACGCTAACACCTGCAGGACACGACACACCTGAGAACACCACGCTAACACCTGTAGGACACGACACACCTGAGAACACCACGCTAACACCTGTAGGACACGACACACCTGAGAACACAACGCTAACACCTGCAGGACACGACACACCTGAGAACACCACGCTAACACCTGTAGGACACGACACACCTGAGAACACAACGCTAACACCTGTAGGACACGACACACCTGAGAACACAACGCTAACACCTGTAGGACACGACACACCTGAGAACACCACGCTAACACCTGTAGGACACGACACACCTGAGAACACCATGCTAATGCTAACAGCTGGTAATCCTGCTAGTCTGGGTCTAGATCAGGAGGACGTACCACTCCTCCGATCACCAGCACCGTCATGGAGGCGCGGGAGGTGACGGAGACCAGACCTGTCGCTATGGAAACCACCAGGTCATCCTTGAAGGAGGAGGCTTCCTGTAGCTGGGGGGCGGAGCCGCTCAGCGCCCGCTGGGCGTTGGCGGCGCCGATGAAGCGGGTGACGAGGGCGGTCCAGCCCAGAGAGAACTGGAAGTCGATGTTTTCCCGGAAATCTGAGCTGAGGGCGGCGAGGCCGAGGTCAAAGGTCATGTCGAAGGAGGCGGAGGGAGCGGCGAGCTGGTCCTGGACGGACGGAGACAGCAGAGGACGGACGCTGTCTAGGGACCAGAGAACATGTCACATCAGGAGACAGAAGACGGGACAGATCTCAGAGGACACGGACCAAGACTGTTACCGATCATTTGTCTCTGGGCGTCTCTGATGTCTCTGAGGACGGAGCAGCGATGAGCTAAAGACCCGACCAGACGTTCATCCACGTGCTGCAGTAGCTTCTGAACACACACAGAGGACAGAGAGACAGAGAGACAGAGCTGGGACGTCCTGAGAAGAAGAAGTTCTGACTCTACAGGGACATGGTTTTGGTTTATAGACCTCAAAGTTGGGTCTTGGCTGAAACCTGACGCCAGTCATTTTAAAAATACCTGAAGCAGGACGTCCCCACTAATAAATCACATCTGATGAGTCTGTCCTAAAGACACTGAGTGGGACCAGGGATCTGGACCCGGGCCCAGGGATCTGGACCCGAGTCCAGGGTTCTGGTCTTTAACTCACGGCTTTGTAGAGCTGCAGAGTGTCTGGCGTGGGGTTGAAGTCGGCCCTGAACTCGTCCACCAGGACAGGAAGAGAGCGGATCTGGTCGGACAGAGCCGAGGCCACCTGACGACGACAGGAGTTCACACTGTTCACACCGATTCTTTCATCCAGGGTTCAAAGGTCAGAACCAGAACCCATCAGGCTCAGGACAGAGACTCCCAGGGTCAGATGAAAGGTCAAAGGTTGGGTCGTTACCTTGGCAGCCACCTCGTCCGTCAGAGTTCTGATCCGCTCTTTGACATTGGTGCTCAGACGGTTAATCTGTCCTCGAACGAAGTCCAGCCGGTCCCTCTGCTCCTCGCGCTCCTCCAGGCAGCAGATCCTGTCAGAGGTCAGAGGTCAGAGGTCAGAGCGGGCTCTGAGGTCGGCATCGGCAGGAAACGGTTTGTTCTGCTCACTTCCTGTCGGCAGAGTTGATGTTGATGGCGTCCATCACGGCCTTGATGGCCTCGGTGATCTGCCACGCTCTGACGGTGTGCTGCTCAAACTTGGTCCTGACGGCGGACTGAGAGATGAACTCCTGCAGGGTCAGAGGTCAGAGGTCAGCTGGTAGTCAGCTGGTAGTCAGCTGGTAGTCAGCTGGTACACACTGAAGACAGGACAGTCAGTCTGAGAATCTGGACCTCTCTGATCTGATGGTAACTGTCAGAACCAGAACCGCAACCAGAACCAGACTCAGTACCAGAACCAGAGACAGACCCAGAACCAGACTCAGAACCAGAGAGAGACTCAGAACCAGAGCCAAAACCACAACCACAACCAGAACCAGAGCAAGAACCAGAACCAGAACCAGAGACAGACTCAGAACCAGAGCCAAAACCAGAACCAGAACCAGACTCAGAACCACAACCAGAACCAGAGCCAGAACCAGACTCGGACTCAGACTCAGACTCAGACTCAGACTCAGTACCAGAACCAGAGCCAGAGCCAGACTCAGACTCAGACTCAGACTCAGACTCAGACTCAGACTCAGACTCAGAGCCAGAACCAGACTCAGAGCCAGAACCAGAGCCAGAACCAGAACCAGAACCAGATCCAGATCCAGAACCAGTACCAGTACCAGTACCAGTACCAGAGACATACTCAGAACCAGAACCAGACTCAGTACCAGAACCAGAACCAGAACCAGACTCAGACTCAGACTCAGACTCAGACTCAGAACCAGAACCAGAACCAGAACCAGACTCAGTACCAGAACCAGACTCAGACTCAGACTCAGACTCAGACTCAGACTCAGTACCAGAACCAGACTCAGACTCAGACTCAGACTCAGACTCAGACTCAGACTCAGAAGCAGTAGCAGTAGCAGTAGCAGTAGCAGTACCAGAACCAGACTCAGACTCAGACTCAGACTCAGACTCAGACTCAGAACCAGACTCAGAACCAGAACCAGAACCAGAACCAGACTCAGTACCAGTACCAGACTCAGACTCAGACTCAGACTCAGACTCAGACTCAGACTCAGTACCAGAACCAGTACCAGTACCAGTACCAGAACCAGAGCCAGAGCCAGAGCCAGACTCAGACTCAGACTCAGAACCAGAACCAGAACCAGAACCAGAACCAGACTCAGAACCAGAACCAGAACCAGAACCAGATCCAGATCCAGAACCAGTACCAGTACCAGTACCAGAGACATACTCAGTACCAGAACCAGAACCAGAACCAGACTCAGTACCAGAACCAGAACCAGAACCAGACTCAACAATGTTCAGGATCATGAAAACATCAGACATTTTGTCTTTTACCTCAAACGTCCTCTCAAACATTTGGAACTCTCTCAGTCTTTCCTGGAAACCTTCGGCCAGAGCGCCACCTGCAGGAAGAAGCGGGACAATCAGCCGAGAGCTGCAGCAGGACGTCCTGAGTGAGGACTCTCTCCTGTCTCACCTGTCTCACCTGTCTCAGGCATGCCCTGCGCTCGCTGCATCCTGGAGCTCAGAACCTCTTTGGCTGAGACGAAGAAGATCCTCCCTGGAGCCTCGTCCAGACTCACCACCCTCAGCTCCTCGGCCAGGAAGCTGACGCAGCGCTCCAGGTGCTGCTTCCTCACCTGGACAGCAGGGGGAGCAGGAGTCAGCTCTACTCAACCAAACCACAGTTTGTCTTTGTCAACATCAGACTTCAGAGGGCTGTCCTGATCGGTGTCAGGCATCATTTAGGTCTGACATGAACCAAAACCACGTCCCTGTAGCCTCAAAGACCCCAAACGTCCCAGAAGAAGAAGAAGAACCAGAGTCCTGAGACTAAACATTAACTTTGACAGAATCCAGTTGACTCTAGGGGAAGACAAGGAAGACAAGGACAGACTTTAGGAAGCTACAGGGGACCAACTCTAGGAGAAGACAAGGAAGACAAGGACAGACTTTAGGAAGCTACAGGGGACCAACTCTAGGACATTTAATTCTAGGTCAGGACGTCCCGTGTTTGTCTCCTGCAGTACCTCCTCTATGAACTCTGGTTCAGTGACTGAAGCGTCCCATCGGTTATGGAGGATGAAGATGTTTGGTTTGGAAATCCTCTCACTGACCTTATGGAAGAAGAGCTTCTCCTGTGAATGAGTGAGTGAGTGAAGGAGTGAAGGAGTGAAGGAGTGAAGGAGTGAGTGAGTGAGTGAAGGAGTGAAGGAGTGAGTGAGTGAGTGAGTGAAGGAGTGAGTGAATGAGTGAGTGAATGAGTGAAGGAGTGAGTGAGTGAGTGAGTGAGTGAGTCGTGAACTGATCATGTCTCACCGTGTTCATCAGAGTGGACTCAGCGTTTCCCACCAGAACAAAGACGTCTGCGTCCAAACAGAACTTATCGATCCAGCTGTCCAACTCCAGAGTGACGTCCGTCCCGGGGCTGTTCCGAGGTCAGAGGTCAGAGGTCAGAGGTCATTATGGGTCACATGGTGAGTGTCAGGATGGTTCTGTTACCTGTCCATGAGCACCAGGTCGTCTCGGAGCAGAGCGCAGCGGCTCTTGGGCCAGAACACTCGGACCAGGCTTCCAGAGTCCAGGGTGGGGTCCATGTGGAGGGCGTGAGCCAGCTGGTTGACGGTCTGAGGAGGGAGGCGGAGTTAGGACCAGGCCACCAACCAATCAGCTGCTCAACAGTTTGGCGTACCGTCACGCTCCTCCTCTCGGCGGACGCCTCGGTGGTGAGGTAGGCCTCGTCTCCGTCGGTGCCCTCCACCCTCAGGAAGCAGTTGGTGGTGTGTCCGATGCCGCTGGGCAGCACCCGGTCCCGGAGCATGGCGTTGATCACGGTGCTCTTCCCGTTACTGGTCCTGAGCGATGCAGTCAACAACCAATCACCTACGGGCTCATGTGACCGTTTCCATAGCAACACAGTGACAAATGGTCAGCTGGTCTCCACACATTCAACAGACACGTTATCAACAACCTGGATTCATCTGGAGGACGTCAGTAATCTGGTGATCAGTAATCTGGTGATCAGTAAACTGGTGATCAATAATCTGGTGATCAGTAATCTGGTGATCAGTAATCTGGTGATCAGTAATCTGGTGATCAGTAAACTGGTGATCAATAATCTGGTGATCAGTAATCTGGTGATCAGTAATCTGGTGATCAATAATCTGGTGATCAGTAATCTGGTGATCAGTAATCTGGTGATCAGTAATCTGGTGGATCAATAATCTGGTGATCAGTAATCTGGTGATCAGTAATCTGGTGATCAGTAAACTGGTGATCAGTAATCTGGTGATCAATAATCTGGTGATCAGTAATCTGGTGGTCAGTAATCTGGTGATCAGTAAACTGGTGATCAGTAAACTGGTGATCAATAATCTGGTGATCAGTAATCTGGTGATCAGTAATCTGGTGATCAGTAATCTGGTGGTCAGTAATCTGGTGATCAGTAAACTGGTGATCAGTAATCTGGTGATCAGTAATCTGGTGATCAGTAATCTGGTGGTCAGTAATCTGGTGATCAGTAAACTGGTGATCAGTAATCTGGTGATCAGTAAATCTGGTGGATCAATAATCTGCTGATCAGTAACCTGGTGATCAATAATCTGGTGATCAGTAATCTGGTGATCAATAATCTGCTGATCAGTAATCTGGTGGATCAATAATATGGTGATCAATAATCTGCTGATCAGTAATCTGGTGGATCAATAATATGGTGATCAATAATCTGCTGATCAGTAATCTGGTGGATCAATAATATGGTGATCAATAATCTGCTGATCAGTAATATGGTGATCAATAATCTGCTGATCAATAATCTGGTGATCAATAATATGGTGATCAGTAATCTGGTGATCAATAATCTGGTGATCAATAATCTGCTGATCAGTAATCTGGTGATCAATAATCTGGTGATTGACAGGTTGTTTGACTGACAGGTGGGTTGATTGATTGACAGGTCTGACCTGCCGAAGAAGGCGACCTTCATGTGTCTCCTGAGGAGGACGTCTCTGATGGTGGACAGCTTGGTGAAGCAGCTCTGCATCTCTAGACTCTGCTCCTCCACGGCTACAGGACCCAGGTCAGAGCTCCGCCACGCCTCTGTCGCCACGGCAACCAACACCATGACACAAACAAACAAACAAACAAACAAACTAACACGGGCTGTGTCTGTGTCACTGTAAAGACTCTGTTGGACTCACTGTCCTCATGTCTCTGTCTCTGTGAGGACCGTCCCCTGACAATGAATCTAACCTTTGACCTTTACCCTGAAACCAGCTCTGACCCTCATAAGAAGAACTGGTCCTCACAACTCAGTAAAAACCAGTGTTGGTAACTAGTTACTTTTTTAGTGGAGTAATCAGTTACTGACGGAGTTACTAACTAGTAACTAGTTACTTTTAACCAGAGCCATAGAGAGAGAGAGTTGCGACACTCTTTGATGTCGCCGCTATGGCTGTCACGTGGTTCATGTAAACCCAATTAGTTCCTAAACATACGCTGGCTGTCATGTTCTTCTATGGGACAGACAGCAGCGATTGCATTATTGAACGGTAAATATAAAATAAAACACACACCCAAGTACTTTTTCAGCTGTTATTACATTATTGCATTTTTGTTAATGTCAGTTTTGCATTTGGAGAGGCAGGGTGACAACGAAAAACTTACTTAGATAAGTTTTAGGCTACATGGAGGGAAAAGCTTAGTGTTCATGTTCATGGGTAGTAGCACTGGCTTCAGAGGCTCTAACTTAACTTTTCCATATCATTCATCTGATGGTAGACGTCTCATGATATTCATTTGAGCACAACTGGGCTGTATTAGGCTATTGATTCCCGTGATTTTGCTTATAAATTCCGATTCAGCTATTAGCCTACCTTCGTGATAACGCAAAGAGGTCTGCCATGGCGGTCCGTTCAGAATTCGCCTAGAAGCTAGCTCACTTCTTCTGATGAGTGGCCACCCCCAGGACCACAACGCCAAACTCGCCAGTCCTAAACTTCCCGTCATTCCTAATTAAATAACCCTCGCTCAAATCACGAGTCACAACAATGCCTTGACATACCCTGATCACGAGCTCATGGCATGGGATAGCAATCTATCAGCATCTCATCAAGCATCAGCAAGTAGCGCTGGGCAAATTGTACACTAGCCACGTAAACATGGAACAGGAACAGTACAACAAATTAAGTACAGCCAACACGTCACATAATGAAAGGTTAGTATATCCCAAAATTCAATTAAATAAAAGTTGCTATAAAGGTGGTAGCGATTCATTACCGAACTACCTTCACAGCAGGGGAAGTCGCGCTGGCTAACTAGCTAGCACGCAATGCTAGAAAATTGGTTGAAACAACCAAGATAAAATATAAATAATTACGCTGTGCATATACAAATGAAGACCAGTATAAGCATCGCAAAGGGCCTCTGACACAATATAGACAGTTGACAATTAAGAGGTCGATATTTCAGCAGCTTAGCTCTGGAACAACTCAACTCGCAGCATGAATGAGGTCCAACGCCCAAATGACAGTGTTTGGAACTAATCCGACTTTCAAATCCGGAAGTAGGCGGTTAAAAGCGCCGCCATTTTTTACAACGGAGGTCTATGGGAGTGTCGCAACTCTCTCTCTCGATGGCACTGCTTTTAACCAGTTACTAGTTACTAACTAGTTACTAGTAACTAGTTAGTTACCAGTAACTAGTTACTAGTAACTTCTTAAGAGTAACGCGTCCAACCCTCCTGCAGGAGTGTGTGTGTTTCTGACCGTCCACGAAGGCGGAGCCGTCCTTCACGAAGTCCAACAGCTGATCAAAGATGGACGAGATGGTCGTCTTGGCAACCACAAAGTGTCTGAGAGGAGACGGGTCCACGACCTCCATTGCACCTACACACAAACACACAACTATTACACACCACTACACATATAATACACACAACTTGTACACACAAATACACAACCACACACAGTTACACAATTATTAAACACAACTACACAATTACACACACGACTACACACAGCCACACACAACTACACAACTACACACAGCCACACACAACTACACACAACTACACACAACTACACACAGCCACACACAACTACACAACTACACACAGCCACACACAACTACACACAGCCACACACAACTACACACAGCCACACACAACGACATAATTATTAAACACAACTACACAATTACACACACAACTACACAATTACACACACAACTACACACAGCCACACACAGCCACACACAACTACACACAAATACACAACCACACACAGTTACACAATTAAACACAGCCACACACAGACAGACTCAGATGAACTCTCAGACTGACCCCCGTGTTGTTAGCGTGTTGCTAGCGTGTTGTTAGCGTGTTGTTAGCCTGTTGTTAGCGTGTTGCTAGCGTGTTGTCCTCTGGTCCAGCCGTGTTGTCAGGGTTCATGGCGTGGAGTCGCCGCCTGCTCCCATCATGCATCTGAACGCAGCACGCTCAGCTCAGAGACTGATCCTCTTAGCAGGACTTAGAGCTGTCTCACCCCCCTCCTCATCTGTCTCACCTGTCTCACCTGTCTGAGCTTGTCTCAGCTCCAGGTGAACTCTGGTCAGTAGTTTGATCTGATTTAATCTTCTTCTGTATAAATCAGCTGTTGCTCCTCGTCGTCATAGAGACAACAGCAGAGTGGTTCTGGACGTCTTAGAACCAACAACCTTCCTGCTGTATGAGCAGAAACATGGAGAGTAGCACTGACATGCTAGCTGTTAGCATCTCCATTAGCATCTGCCGTGTAGACAGAGAGGGTCTAACTGTGTTTCATGCTAATCTTTGTGTTTACACGATGAACCAACGACGGCGCCACATGACCTCCAGCAGGTCGTCTTCACCTGAGCTGCCGTGTGATTGGCTGATCAGATACCTGCATTAAGGAGCACCTGATCAGGTACAGGAAGAGTTTATGTTTAATTAAAATCCTGAAGAAAGATGAAGACAGTTTGTTCTTTAATGCTGATGTAACACTGAGTGTGTGTGTGTGTGTGTGTGTGTCTGTGTGTGTGTGTGTGTGTGTGTGTGTGTGTCTATCAGCTTCAGTCAGATTCAGAGGAAACCGTCTTTCATCAGACCGAGGACACGCCCGTCTTATCTGACAGGGAGGAGGCTTCAGTCCACATGATGAAACAGCAGCCAGACCTGTCACCACGGCAACCGGGACTCAGAGACACGTCCAAAACATCATCCTTTCAAAATAAGACTCTTATAAAAGAATCTGATCAGCTGCTTCAACACATTTCATTTCTTTCGAAGATCATGATTCCTGCACAAGACGAAACATTCACTCAGAAATCACCAGGAGGAGGAGGAGGAGGAGGAGGAGGAGGAAGAGGAGGAGGAGGAGGAGGAGGAGAAAAACAGAGTCTGCAGGCAAAGAACAACGATGACGGAGGAGATAAAACGAAAAGAGAGACAGACGGACGCTGGGGAGACACAGAGGAAAAGACTGAAGACAGACGGTTTCAGATCCAGAGAAAGATAGAGGGAAAAAAGGAGGAGGAGGAGGAGGAGCTGGGGAGGAGGAGCTGAGGAGGAGGAGGAGTCATGGACGAAGATAAAAAACAGACTGCAGAGCAGAGACGTGCAAACGGAGGGAAACCGCCACTGATCTGACGACGAGAAGAAGAAGAAGAAGTAGAAGAAGAAGCAGAAGAAGGAGAAGAAGAGAAAGAAGGTTCCCTCTCAGACTGAAAGAAGAAAACAAACCAAAGAGAAAGAGAAGACGATGTGAAGCTGATGAGGAGAAAGACAAGAAGAAGAAATTCTGAAAATTTTTTACTCCAAACATAATTCAGGTTCAGCCGACCTGCACAGGTGCATCATGGGAGAACCTTAAGACTGTGAAGATCCTGAATGTCATCTGGTTCCAGGATGCTGGCCAGGGTACCCCAGGGCAGGAGCTCTCCAGGTGGGGCAGGAGGGCTGCTGCTGGGCCCCATGGTGGTGATGATGATGATGATGATGATGGTGATGATGATGGTGGGGGAGGCAGCGAGTGTGGAGGAGGTGGAGAGAGAAGAGAGTCAGGAGATGATGGAGGAGGACGAGGCTGTCAGCACCGACCTCCTGGTGAGGCTAACAACACGCTAACAACACGCTAACAACACGCTAAGGTCATGTGATCATGACCAAACATGCTCCTCAGACAAAACACCAAACTCAAAACATCTCTAGAACCTGCTGTGGTTTGTCCTGCAGGAGTCCTCCGACGTGTCCCGAGTGTCTCCTCTCAGCTCCTGGTTGATCTTCAGGAGAAACTCCAACAAAGGAGACAACAGGAGGAGCAAAGGCTCCAGGAGGAGCTCCAAGGTGAGACAGAGGTGTGGTTCTTAACTGGTTACTGGATCTGACCCTCAGCAGCAGCAGGGTTGAACCTGAATATTCTGTGTCTCTGTGCAGCATGGTCTTCCAGGACCTCCAGGACCACCGGGACCCCAGGGGCCTCCAGGTCCACCGGCGCCCCTCCTGCCCCAACAGCAGGAGCTGATTGAGGAGCTGCAGCTGAAGCTGAGAGGTGAGAGATCAGCGTCCTGTCCGGCGAACAGCTCATGTTGTTTCTACACCCAGCTTTTAAAATGTTAGAAGGGCCCCCTTAGGTCCAGGCCCCCCTCCTCAGGGTCTTCTTCTCTGGTGACCCTTATATATACATTTTGCTCCTCCAGCTTGTTCTCCTGAGGGAGACCAGGGACTGGTTACCTTCTTGTTGATGACCTCTGAGAGCTAGCGGTGTGTCCGATGCTAAGCTAGGCTAACGTGTCGAGAGCTAGATTAATTCTAGACTCCAAGTTTAGACGAGGAAACAGATCTTTGACGTCGTCTGAGCTGCTTCACGTCTTCACTCTCTAGGTTACATAACTACTGATGTGTTCCTGAGGGTTAGAACCTGTTCAGACCTGGCTGCAGGGTTACGGGACGTCCTGACCAGTATCTGGGTGATCCAGGCATCTTTAAAATGATTGGATCGCTATCAGGCTTCAGCCAAGAATAATCTTTAGTAGTTATTTATTTTAGGTCTGACATAAACCAGAACCACGTCAATGGAAGGTCCAAAGTTCTTCTCCTTCTAGCTTTAGCCAGCCTGCGTTAAAAAGAAGAACTGGAACCCTGGTGGATCCTTGTGGAGGTGGTAGTAGGAGATCATCTAAACAGAATCCATGGAGTCCACTCATTTAACATTTAACATTAGAGAACATTAACATGTTGATGTGGACGTCCCTGGTGTTGTGTCAGTGGAAGGTCCTCAGAGGGATAGGAACAGCGTAGTGGAGTGTGTTTGTGGAGGCGGTCTGTCTGAGACCTTAATAGCGGTAATTTGTGGAGCGTGGATGTGACTTGGCTCGGCTGCAGGATTCCTGACATTCCTGCCGACTGATGCTGTGTCTTCTCTCAGAGAGTGAGTTTGTTTTCCTCCTTCAGGTGGTTTTAGACTTTGTATTAACTCAGAGTCAAAGAGGCTGAGAGCTTCATCTAAGACTCCAGCTGTTTGACAGCCACAGATGTTCACACTGTTTGTAGGAACAGTCAGGATAACCATGGTCAACACATGGTCACGTGGTTCATACAGGGTACTGGTCTGTCTCAGGGTGCTGGTCTGACTCAGGGTACTGGTCTGTCTCAGGGTGCTGGTCTGACTCAGGGTACTGGTCTGTCTCAGGGTGCTGTCTCAGGGTACTGGTCTGTCTCAGGGTGCTGTCTCAGGGTACTGTTCTGTCTCAGGGTGCTGGTCTGACTCAGGGTACTGGTCTGTCTCAGGGTGCTGTCTCAGGGTACTGGTCTGACTCAGGGTGCTGGTCTGACTCAGGGTACTGGTCTGTCTCAGGGTGCTGGTCTGACTCAGGGTACTGGTCTGTCTCAGGGTGCTGTCTCAGGGTGCTGGTCTGTCTCAGGGTGCTGGTCTGACTCAGGGTACTGGTCTGTCTCAGGGTACTGGTCTGTCTCAGGGTGCTGGTCTGTCTCAGGGTACTGGTCTGTCTCAGGGTGCTGTCTCAGGGTACTGGTCTATCTCAGGGTGCTGGTCTGTCTCAGGGTACTGGTCTGTCTCAGGGTGCTGTCTCAGGGTGCTGTCTCAGGGTGCTGGTCTGACTCAGGGTACTGGTCTGTCTCAGGGTGCTGGTCTGTCTCAGGGTGCTGGTCTGTCTCAGGGTGCTGTCTCAGGGTGCTGGTCTGTCTCAGGGTGCTGGTCTGTCTCAGGGTGCTGTCTCAGGGTGCTGGTCTGTCTCAGGGTACTGGTCTGTCTCAGGGTGCTGTCTCAGGGTACTGGTCTGTCTCAGGGTGCTGTCTCAGGGTGCTGGTCTGTCTCAGGGTACTGGTCTGTCTCAGGGTGCTGTCTCAGGGTGCTGGCCTGTCTCAGGGTACTGGTCTGTCTCAGGGTGCTGGTCTGTCTCAGGGTACTGGTCTGTCTCAGGGTGCTGTCTCAGGGTGCTGGTCTGTCTCAGGGTGCTGGTCTGTCTCAGGGTGCTGGTCTGTCTCAGGGTACTGGTCTGTCTCAGGGTGCTGTCTCAGGGTACTGTTCTGTCTCAGGGTGCTGGTCTGACTCAGGGTACTGGTCTGTCTCAGGGTGCTGTCTCAGGGTGCTGGTCTGTCTCAGGGTGCTGGTCTGACTCAGGGTACTGGTCTGTCTCAGGGTACTGGTCTGTCTCAGGGTGCTGGTCTGTCTCAGGGTACTGGTCTGTCTCAGGGTGCTGTCTCAGGGTACTGGTCTATCTCAGGGTGCTGGTCTGTCTCAGGGTACTGGTCTGTCTCAGGGTGCTGTCTCAGGGTGCTGTCTCAGGGTGCTGGTCTGACTCAGGGTACTGGTCTGTCTCAGGGTGCTGGTCTGTCTCAGGGTGCTGTCTCAGGGTGCTGGTCTGTCTCAGGGTGCTGGTCTGTCTCAGGGTGCTGTCTCAGGGTGCTGGTCTGTCTCAGGGTGCTGTCTCAGGGTGCTGGTCTGTCTCAGGGTGCTGGTCTGTCTCAGGGTGCTGTCTCAGGGTGCTGGTCTGTCTCAGGGTGCTGGTCTGTCTCAGGGTACTGGTCTGTCTCAGGGTGCTGTCTCAGGGTGCTGGTCTGTCTCAGGGTACTGGTCTGTCTCAGGGTGCTGTCTCAGGGTGCTGGCCTGTCTCAGGGTACTGGTCTGTCTCAGGGTGCTGGTCTGTCTCAGGGTACTGGTCTGTCTCAGGGTGCTGGTCTGTCTCAGGGTACTGGTCTGTCTCAGGGTGCTGTCTCAGGGTGCTGGTCTGTCTCAGGGTGCTGGTCTGTCTCAGGGTGCTGGTCTGTCTCAGGGTGCTGTCTCAGGGTACTGGTCTGTCTCAGGGTGCTGGTCTGTCTCAGGGTACTGGTCTGTCTCAGGGTGCTGGTCTGTCTCAGGGTACTGGTCTGTCTCAGGGTACTGGTCTGTCTCAGGGTGCTGTCTCAGGGTGCTGGTCTGTCTCAGGGTACTGGTCTGTCTCAGGGTGCTGGTCTGTCTCAGGGTGCTGGTCTGTCTCAGGGTGCTGTCTCAGGGTACTGGTCTGTCTCAGGGTGCTGTCTCAGGGTACTGGTCTGTCTCAGGGTGCTGTCTCAGGGTGCTGTCTCAGGGTACTGGTCTGTCTCAGGGTGCTGGTCTGTCTCAGGGTGCTGTCTCAGGGTGCTGGTCTGTCTCAGGGTACTGGTCTGTCTCAGGGTGCTGTCTCAGGGTGCTGGCCTGTCTCAGGGTACTGGTCTGTCTCAGGGTGCTGGTCTGACTCAGGGTGCTGGTCTGTCTCAGGGTGCTGGTCTGTCTCAGGGTGCTGTCTCAGGGTGCTGGTCTGTCTCAGGGTGCTGGTCTGACTCAGGGTGCTGGTCTGTCTCAGGGTGCTGGTCTGTCTCAGGGTGCTGTCTCAGGGTGCTGGTCTGTCTCAGGGTACTGGTCTGTCTCAGGGTGCTGGTCTGACTCAGGGTGCTGGTCTGTCTCAGGGTGCTGGTCTGTCTCAGGGTGCTGTCTCAGGGTGCTGGTCTGTCTCAGGGTGCTGGTCTGTCTCAGGGTGCTGTCTCAGGGTGCTGGTCTGACTCAGGGTGCTGGTCTGTCTCAGGGTGCTGTCTCAGGGTGCTGGTCTGTCTCAGGGTACTGGTCTGTCTCAGGGTGCTGTCTCAGGGTGCTGGTCTGTCTCAGGGTACTGGTCTGTCTCAGGGTACTGGTCTGTCTCAGGGTGCTGTCTCAGGGTGCTGGTCTGTCTCAGGGTACTGGTCTGTCTCAGGGTGCTGGTCTGTCTCAGGGTGCTGGTCTGTCTCAGGGTGCTGTCTCAGGGTGCTGGTCTGTCTCAGGGTACTGGTCTGTCTCAGGGTACTGGTCTGTCTCAGGGTGCTGTCTCAGGGTGCTGGTCTGTCTCAGGGTACTGGTCTGTCTCAGGGTACTGGTCTGTCTCAGGGTGCTGGTCTGTCTCAGGGTGCTGTCTCAGGGTGCTGGTCTGTCTCAGGGTGCTGGTCTGTCTCAGGGTACTGGTCTGTCTCAGGGTGCTGTCTCAGGGTGCTGGTCTGTCTCAGGGTACTGGTCTGTCTCAGGGTGCTGGTCTGTCTCAGGGTGCTGGTCTGTCTCAGGGTGCTGGTCTCCTGTGTCTAGTGATAACTCCTCATCACCTGGATAGTCCTCCAACCAATCAGAGACATTTAAACTAATCAGATGACGTGTATGACTACTGTGACTCTTCTGCCCATCACCACATTAAGCCCCGCCCACATGATCTGATTGGCCCAGTAGATGTTTGCTGGAGCAGAATCAGTCCAGACCCCAGATAAACCTTCCTCCTGTAAAACAGAAACACGTTTCTAACCAGTCAGAGATGAAGTCTTCGGCCAATCACATGCGTTGGTTTCACCTGTTGCTGTTTTACTTATTCAGTCAATGTTTGTTGAGTTACACTCTAACAGGGACAATGTTGCTGGCAACGAGTTGTAGCTCCCTGCAGGGTGACGGTTGGTCTCAGGTTTGACCTTTGTCCTGCTGAAGCACGGAGGTAACAGCATCATGACCATGGGGGGCGGAGCTAACATCATGGTGGACCTGGTGGCAGGAACCAAAGCGGTGGTAAACGTTTGGGGAACTCTGAGTCTGTCAATCACCTGTGTGTGTCGACCATTGGTCCAGATCGGTTGGTACCGCCCCCCCTCAGAGGTGGACCGGCCTGAGACAGAACCCCTGTGTGTCCATAAATGAAGCGTTTGTTGAGAACAGGTCTGACCATGTTTCCTTCATCACTTCAGCTCTGACTCAGAACTAAGAAAATAAACAAAGTGACTGGAAGAGAAAAGTGACTCATTTACCCAGAATTCATAGCAAACTGTTCCTACTGTAGAGGTGAAGTCAGACGTCTGAGGCCTGACCACAGTCTGTGGCTTGTTTACCGCTTATTTTCCTCATGAAGTCATTCTTTCCTTCATTTCTCCTCTTCCTCCTCCTCCTCCTCCTCCTCCTCCTCCTCTCAGACATGGCTGCTAGAGTCTGTCTACTATGTGATCATCCTCCTCGTGTCTCCACCTCCTTCCTCAGTCGTCTCCTGCAGGACGTCACCATCCCACGCCGCAGCCTCCTGGAGCTGCAGCCGTTCAGCAAGGTGACAAAATGACCAACCTTAACCCCTGACCCCTGACCTTAACCCCTGACCCTGACCCTACCTGCTAGAGAGCTGGACTCTGGTCAGGTCCTGTCCTTTAACTTCCTGTCTGTGTTTGACCTCTGACCCTGCAGCCCTCTGACTCAGAGCGGAGCCTCCAGAGAGGTCAGAGCTTCAACAGCAGCACCGGCCGCTTCACAGCACCCGTGTCTGGGTTCTACCAGCTCACCGCCAGCCTGCTGATAGGTGGGTCCGTCCACACGCCACACAAACACTCAGCGTGGACTCAGTGACATCTAGTGGCGAGTCCACAGACTGCTGCTGCAGGTCGTCTGTAGAGCTGGAGCTCATCGTCACTGTTCCACCTGCTGCTAACGTCTCTAAACGTCTCGTTACTCAACATTTCATCAGATCTGACAACAAATGATCGAGATGCTGATTCTGTTCTACTGATTGACCACATGGTGCCTCCATCTAGTGGTCTAATGGTGCTACTACAGATAACAAACACAACACAGCCATCTAGTGAAGTTAGCTTAGCATTGATATGTAGCATGAACTGAAGCTTTGTTAAACACGGATCAAGAACAAAATTCTGTAAAGTAAAATAAACACAGGAAAATGAGTTTGATGTCGGGACGCCGACAAAGTCACAGCTCAGGAAATAAATAAATAATTATAATAGTGTTTCTGTTATAATAGCCCGCTGACTGAATGTCAGAATATTAGGAACACCTGTCAGTAGAACTACAACATGAATCACCTGAACCTGATCCACACCTGTCTGCATCTGTTTGTCAGAGTCTGGAGACAGAGTTCAGGTCCGGATCAGAGACAGCGTCAGAGCGGCCATCTGCATCGAGTCCCTGTGTCAGAGTAACCTGTGAGTAACGGGGGGCGGGGTCAACACCTGTCCTAACCAGGCCCCAATATGTGGACAGGTAAATAACCAAAGACATTCACCTTGATGTGTGTTTCAGCTCCGTGGAGTCAGTGATGGGCGTGGCTGCAGCTGGAGGGACGTTCAGCATCCTACTGACAGGAACACTATACCTACAGGTAGGACACACCTGTAGGACACACACCTGTACGGCTCTCACCTGTAGGACACACCTGTAGGACACACACCTGTAGGACACACCTGTACGACTCTCACCTGTAGGACACACACCTGTAGGACACACCTGTACGACTCTCACCTGTAGGACACACACCTGTAGGACACACCTGTACGACTCTCACCTGTAGGACTCACCTGTAGGACACACCTGTCGTTGAGTCCAACCAGGAAGTTGAAGTTGATCAACAGACTGAGTGACGTCCCATTTAAAGTGAGACGCTGTTGTCTTCGTCTTGTCTTCAGGCTGGCGAGTACGTCTCCGTGTTTGTGGACAACGCCACCGGATCGGCCATCAGCGTCCTACCAGACTCCCTGTTCTCTGGAATACTGCTGGGAATCTGAACGCACCTACCTGGACCAGAGCGAGTCCAACAACGTCTCTGAGACAGACTGTGGAGGACATAAAGGACTCAGAGGGTCGTCTGATGAGATCAGATCAGAGGTTGATGTTGCTGATGATTTATTTTATTGGTTTTAATGAAGGATTCTCCAGAGACTGAGACGTGAGGATCTGAATGTTAATATTTATTCTGAGGATGTGATCCGAACAATAAACTATGAGCTGAGTTCTGTCGTCTTTAGCCTAGCTTAGCACAGGCAGAGATGCTAACGCTAAAGCTGCTTGACAAACGGCGTTTCTGTTTGGGACAGGCAGCGTGGTGTTGTAGGAGGAGGGTGGAGGTGAGGTCATGCTCAGAGCGGCGCCGTGGGTTTGGCAGGCGGCCACCAACAGTGTGTGTCCCTGCACACAGTTACACAACATTTACTACACACTGTCCGACCAGTCTGGACACAGCAGAGACTGTGAGAGGACAAAGAACAACTCTGAGTACAGCAAGAGCAGATGCTAACATGCTACAATCTGCTAGCATAGCTTCACTTCTCAGAGTCAGAGTCTGGTAACGTCTGACACAAATAAAATAACTGGTCAGTAACGTAGCTCCTGATTCCAGGTTAGTTCTGGAAGATCATCTGTGATGTCTCCGGGACCAAAACGCTGCACTTGAACGCACCACAGAGACTACAGCCATCAACCAGCTGCTACAAACGTTATGGAGGAAATAACTCTTCACACCAGCAGGTGGCAATACGAGCTACTGTTAGCTGGGAGGCTAGGAAGAGTTAGCTGGGAGGCTAGGAAGAGCTACTGTTAGCTGGGAGGCTAGGAAGAGCTGCTGTTAGCTGGGAGGCTAGGAGGAGCTGCTGTTAGCTGGGAGGATAGGAAGAGCTGCTGTTAGCTGGGAGGCTAGGAAGAGCTGCTGTTAGCTGGGAGGCTAGGAGGAGCTGCTGTTAGCTGGGAGGCTAGGAAGAGCTGCTGTTAGCTGGGAGGCTAGGAGGAGCTGCTGTTAGCTGGGAGGCTAGGAAGAGCTGCTGTTAGCTGGGAGGATAGGAAGAGCTACTGTTAGCTGGGAGGATAGGAAGAGCTACTGTTAGCTGGGAGGCTAGGAGGAGCTACTGTTAGCTGGGAGGCTAGGAAGAGCTGCTGTTAGCTGGGAGGATAGGAAGAGCTACTGTTAGCTGGGAGGATAGGAAGAGCTGCTGTTAGCTAGGAGGCTAGGAAGAGCTGCTGTTAGCTAGGAGGCTAGGAGGAGCTGCTGTTAGCTAGGAGGATAGGAAGAGCTGCTGTTAGCTGGGAGGCTAGGAAGAGCTACTGTTAGCTGGGAGGCTAGGAGGAGCTGCTGTTAGCTGGGAGGCTAGGAGGAGCTGCTGTTAGCTGGGAGGCTAGGAAGAGCTGCTGTTAGCTGGGAGGATAGGAAGAGCTACTGTTAGCTGGGAGGCTAGGAGGAGCTACTGTTAGCTGGGAGGATAGGAAGAGCTACTGTTAGCTGGGAGGCTAGGAGGAGCTACTGTTAGCTGGGAGGATAGGAAGAGCTGCTGTTAGCTGGGAGGCTAGGAAGAGCTACTGTTAGCTGGGAGGCTAGGAAGAGCTACTGTTAGCTAGGAGGCTAGGAGGAGCTGCTGTTAGCTAGGAGGCTAGGAGGAGCTGCTGTTAGCTAGGAGGCTAGGAGGAGCTATTTATTCCTGGAATTGTGGGGATGTTGTTACAGATATTTCAGGAGGAACTTCAGGTTGTGAAGACAAACAAAAACATTTAACGTCTGTTATCGTCTCTCAGAAGAGTCAACATGCAGTGAACAGGTTTGTCCAGCAGATGTCAGCATCAGATCTGATCAAACCATCATGAACCAGACTCATGAACCAGACCAGTGTGAGTTCCTGGAACCATGACGCTGCAGCATTCAGTCACTGAGCCATGAACCAGCTGTTCATGCTGCTACAGCGTAATGATCTCATCTGTGGATCATCTAATGAGTCACTAATAATAATACATAGTGTCGTATAGTCCAGTATAATGAATAATAGTTCTCTCTCTACGTTGAATCAACATCAGACTCTGTGTGTTTCTCATCAGTTTATTGATCAAGCAGGAAAGTCATCAGGTAACAGAGCAACTTTTTATTTTAGGCTTTAACGTCAGTGACTGATAAATAGTTGGTTAGTGGTGATCACTGGACTCAACCAATAAATTAACTAATCAACGTTTTTATTACCAGCTGCCGTCACATTGAGTCACATTTCAGGGTCGGCTGCTACAGATAAGATCTATTCTGATAAACGATGAGGAATGGATTCATTAGTGTTTTTCACATTTACAATAATGTTTGATCCCAAACTAAGCGACCACGCCATTAGCTGGTTAATGCTAACAGTTGAGCTATGGGTTTGTTTAACCACTTCATAAAGTCTGATGCTGCTACAACGTGGGAAGATGAGTGCACAAAAAGTCTGTCATTCTACCGTCAACCGTACCATGTTGCTAGCTGTTAGCATCTAGAAGCTACTAAGGCTAACATCTAGCAAGCCAAATGCAGGAAATGTAAAACAACGTTTAATGAGACATATAAAATGAAAATGATGAGCAGATATATCAGCGAACACGACTCAACTCATTATCAAATGTTTCCAGTTACGATTTAGTCGTGAATCCTGCTACTTGTGTTCTGGCCTCGTCACTGGCGATTAGCTTCTAGCTCAGAGTCCATGAGTTGTTTCACGTCAGCTGAAGAGTTAATTCATTTAGTAATATGTTGATATTCCCAGTCAGCTGGGACAGGCTCCAGCAGACCCCCGCGACGCTTAACAGGAATAAGCAAGTATAGAAGATGAATGAATGAATGAATGAATGATATTCCCAGTGGGGTTAGGTTAGCTCATTAGCTTGCTAACTGTTAGCCTCAGCTGCTTATAGACGCTAACAGTTGCTTAGCAACAACGACAAACCTTTTGTGTCACGAGGTCGATTTTATAAGAATAAAGGTTCAGTTATCGGATGGTGTGTGTTTCTGCGTTGACAGAGCTAAGCTAAGCTAAGCTAAGCTAAGCTAAGCTAAGCTAAGCTAGCTGTTCCTCTCAGTCTTTGTGAAGGTTTCTGAAATGTTGGACTGTTATCAGTTCTGGTTCTGGACAGACGAGCAGATGAAACTGCTGAACAGACTAAACACGGTTTAAACGATAATAAAAGTCAGTGTTGTTCAGTAGATGATTCACGCCTCAGTGTCGTCTACTGCTGCTCTCCTCCCGTCATGGCGTCACGTTATGATGTTTGGAAAGGCCAGAGCTCAGAGACAACAGTGTCAGCGGCGTCTCTAACAGGATGTGATCCATCGTCTTTCACCACGAGTAGAAATGATTCATCGTACAGTAAATTAACTGGTGTGTAGCGTCACAGCGAGTCATGTTTAGCTGCTGTGTCTGCTGAAGCCGAAACAAGGAGCTGAAGCTGAAAGAATCCAACATGGCCGCTTTAAAGCTCAGTGATTGAACATGAGGAGGAAACGCCACCCGCTCCTAGACGCCACCATCAGCTCGCAGTCTGTAGCGGAAGCGGACGTCGGTGACGGGCAGCAGGACCCCCAGCCCGGCTCTGCTGGAGTCCAGCGTGGCTCTGGTCTGACCGCCCTCCAGCTGCAGGTCGAAGTACAGCAGCAACAGACACAGGAACTGTTTGATCTCGTTCACAGCGAAGAATCGTCCGGGACACATGGTCGAACCGGAGCCGAACGGCATCAGGTAGTACTTGAGCCTCTGGCCGTTCTTGTAGAAGTCAGTCTTCTGTACGCCGCCCTGCACGTAGCGGTCGAACCGGAACGTCTGGCAACAAGAAAGACTCATGAACATCTGCTACATAGGTTTCATCAGACCTTTAAACCTGGTCTCTGTGGACCCTGGTCTCTGTGGACCCTGGTGTCAATGGACCCTGGTGTCAATGGACCCTGGTGTCAATGGACCCGGGTCTCTGTGGACCCTGGTGTCAATGGACCCTGGTGTCAATGGACCCGGGTCTCTGTGGACCCTGGTGTCAATGGACCCCTGGTCTCTTCAAAGTTTATCTGTGTGTGTAGAACTGATTAGTCAGTGATGGATGGGGGCGGTACCTGCGGCTCCTCGTAGATCTCGGGGTCCAGGTGCATACTCTGAGGGTACAGGGCGATGATGTCACCTTTCCTGACGGGCATGGAGCGCCCGGCGTCCAGACGCAGACTGAAGTCCTCCTGAACCACCCGGATGTTCATGGAGGCCGAGGACAGACGGAGGCTCTCGTTGATGGCGCTCTCTGTGGACGAATCGTCTCGTTAAGGATCAGACTTCATGTCCTAAACTCCCAGAGTGTCTGAGAGGACGTACCCAGATAGACGAGCTTCTCCAGCTGCTCTCTGCTCAGCGCCACATCTTTGTCTGGGCTGAACTCAACTCTGCTGAGCCGCAAGACGTCCAGGAGCTCCTGGCGGACCTCCTGCAGGGCCTCGGGGTGGCTCACCAGGTAGTACATGGCCCAGAAGGTGGCGGGCACCGTGTTCCCCACGGACGCCCACAGGATGGCAAAGTGGTGAGCTGGAAGCAGCAGGACACAAACCTCACCCGACTCACCCAAACATCTCTGTTCTTTTCTTCACACCACAAACAGACACGATCCCGTCTGAGGAGCAGCAACTGATTCTGTCTTATTCTGGAGTTTCCCGTTAGATTCTCAGAAACAGGAACAGACTTGAGACCAGACTGATCTGTAGCCTTTAAAGCTGCACTAACTGATTTCCTGTTTCCTGACCCTCCATCTTTAATCAGAAACACTGAACGCTAACGTTCTTCCTGATCTGCCTCGGTTTAAACCGACGTACCTGCTTTGTCGACGTCCCTCAGCGTGTCGTGCTGCTCAAACAGCTCCGAGCGTTTCCTGATGAACTGTGAAGCGTTGGACCAGGAGGACATGTGGTGCGGCAGGAAGTAGTTGATGAGCTTGTCCCGGATGGCCTTGGTCTGCCCCAGCAGCCAGATGGGCACCTGAGCGATGAGGAGCGGGAACTTGTTGTCAAACCTGATGAAGTCCTCCCTCAGCGTGCTCATCCCGCTGTGGCGGCGTTCGGCCGCCGGCCGGCCGTACATGGTGAGGAAGGTGGCCTCGAACATGACGGAGTAGCAGAACTCGTACATGCTGCCGCTCCGCCAGGAGCCGTCCTGCTCCAGGTGGTCCTGACGAAACACCAGCATCAGGTTCCCCATCATGGTGTCGGTGAGCGGCGTCAGGCTGTCGCCCTGGAGCAGCTGGAAGGAGCGATGGATCTGCTCCCGCAGCCCGGGGTACTTCCCGCTGGTGACGGGCGGGTAGCCGAAGGTGAAGGGCGCCACCTTGTTGGAGAACTCGTGGAAATCCAGCTGGCGGCCATGTTTGATGATGTTTGGGTAGAGTAGAGGATCCATGATGAAGGTCATGTATTTACCTGCAGAGAAGAAGGAGAAGGTTACAGTCAGCCGACATGACTCTACAGGTTCTAGCCTGCGTCATCCTCAACATGCTGAGACCGGTCTGAGCTGAGAACACAAGAGGAGACGAATGAGTCGATCTGGAACCGACCTGCGATCAGAACCGTGAACACGTCTCCAAACCTCCTCCGGTGGTCCTCCAGGAACTGGTGGGCATCTCTTCCAAACTCCAGAGCTTTTCCAAGGAAGGGAATCCATCCCTGGATCAGAGGAGGCTCTCCGTCTCTCCTGCAACAGAAACCACTTCACCTGTTAATCATTTCACCTCCACCAACCAGCTGGACTTCAGACCTCAGGCTCTGATTGTGAAACAACCGGGAACAAAGTGAGCTCAGTCAGAAGACACGCCCTCAGCGACATGAACACATTCATTTATTCATCATTCATTCTCTTATCTGATCACTGACACAGTCCAGCGCTCAGGAAAACATGTTGAGACTCAGTCGTCTGGTTCTAAACTCGCTGTGAAAGAAAGACTTTGATTACGACACAAAGACTGACTCCTCCTCCTGACTCCTCTGACTCCTCTGACTCCTCTAACTCCTCCTGACTCCTCCTGACTCCTCCTGACTCCTCTGACTCCTCTTGACTCCTCCTGACTCCTCTTGACTCCTCCAGACTCCTCTAACTCCTCCTAACTCCTCCTGACTCCTCTAACTCCTCCTGACTCCTCCTGACTCCTCCTGACTCCCCTGACTCCTCTAACTCCTCTAACTCCTCCTGACTCCTCCTGACTCCTCCTGACTCCTCCCGACTCCTCTAACTCCTCCCGACTCCTCCTGACTCCTCCTGACTCCTCTAACTCCTCCTGACTCCTCCTGCCTCCTCCTGACTCCTCTAACTCCTCCTAACTCCTCTGACTCCTCCTGACTCCTCTGACTCCTCCTGACTCCTCTTGACTCCTCCTGACTCCTCCTGACTCCTCCTGACTCATCTGACTCCTCCTGACTCATCTGACTCCTCTAACTCCTCCTGACTCCTCTTAACTCCTCCTGACTCCTCTGACTCCTCTAACTCCTCTGACTCCTCTAACTCCTCTGACTCCTCTGACTCCTCCTGACTCCTCTGACTCCTCCTGACTCCTCCTGACTCCTCTAACTCCTCTGACTCCTCCTGACTCCTCTAACTCCTCTGACTCCTCTGACTCCTCCTGACTCCTCCTGACTCCTCTAACTCCTCCTGACTCCTCTAACTCCTCTGACTCCTCCTGACTCCTCTGACTCCTCCTGACTCCTCTGACTCCTCTAACTCCTCTTGACTCCTCTAACTCCTCCTGACTCCTCCTGACTCCTCTGACTCCTCCTGACTCCTCCTGACTCCTCTAACTCCTCTGACTCCTCCTGACTCCTCTAACTCCTCTGACTCCTCTGACTCCTCCTGACTCCTCCTGACTCCTCTAACTCCTCCTGACTCCTCTAACTCCTCTGACTCCTCCTGACTCCTCTGACTCCTCCTGACTCCTCTGACTCCTCTAACTCCTCTTGACTCCTCTAACTCCTCCTGACTCCTCCTGACTCCTCTGACTCCTCCTGACTCCTCCTGACTCCTCTAACTCCTCTAACTCCTCCTGACTCCTCTAACTCCTCCTCTAACTCCTCTGACTCCTCCTGACTCCTCTGACTCCTCCTGACTCCTCTGACTCCTCCTGACTCCTCTAACTCCTCTAACTCCTCTGACTCCTCTGACTCCTCCTGACTCCTCCTGACTCCTCTAACTCCTCCTGACTCCTCTAACTCCCCCAGACTCCTCTAACTCCTCTGACTCCTCCTGACTCCTCTGACTCCTCTAACTCCTCTGACTCCTCCTGACTCCTCTAACTCCTCTGACTCCTCCTGACTCCTCTAACTCCTCCTGACTCCTCTGACTCCTCCTGACTCCTCCTGACTCCTCCTGACTCCTCCTGACTCCTCATGACGGTTGGTGGAGGGTGGGGTCCGTCCTGCTTCCAGCTTTTGTTAATTAAACTCAGAGGAATGTAACGAGTCCGGGAGGAGGGCGCCCGCTGACCTAGTTCTCAGGAAGGAAGTGAACCTGATCCTGGATCAGCTTCTGTAGACCAGAACCCCTCATCCACCGCATGTCACCCGAGAGACGCTCAGTCCAACAGGCTGATTAAAGCTAGAGCTTAGTCTAAAGTTTTGGTTTTAGTTTTAGGTGAAGTAACGTCTGATCTTCATCTGGTGTGGGTTAGACCAAGATCTGAGGTTTGATCTGGAAACAACCACAGAGACACTGAACCGCTCAACTTTACCTTAGTTTAGTTCTGGTTCTAGTTCTAGTTCTGGTTCTGTGTAACATCCCTACTGAGTGGAGGGTGAGTGTTCTGAGGATGTGGAGGAGGTTTGATGACGTTGAAGGTTAAAAATGTGACTCTGTCTGGAAACCGTTCAGTTCTCTGATCCAGAGGGGTTCTGATTGCTGGGACGGGACCCTCAGAGGGACCGTCCCACTTCCTGCTCAACATGTTTGTTTAAACAAACATCAGGAGTTTAATCTGAGGATTTAAATAAACACATTTTAAAACTTTTAGAGAATTAAATAAATAAAATCAATTTAACAGAAAAACATCAGAACTAAAGAATAAATGAGTTGATTGACATAAGAAGTGAATAATTACCATGGACCCTGGACCTGGACCTGGACCTGGACCAGGACCAGGACCTGGACCTGGACCAGGACCTGGACCTGAGCATCCATCATCGCCTCTAAAAGCTGCTTCACTCTCAACTTTTCTCTTCCTGCTCTCTCACACACACCAAACAAACACAAACATCCCACTTCCAGAACCGAGCCAACCGAGCCGGGACAGACCGGTCCGGGTCGGAGAGGAGCGGCTGGACTCACCTCCTCCTGCCGCGGAGGACGCACAGCAACAAGGAGAGGAGGCCGAGGACGAACAACAGCAGCGGGGACATGATCCAGACTCTGGTCGGTCCCTCCGAGACGAAACGCACACCCCGACAATTACACAACCACACACGCACACACATAGACACGCCTCTTCCGGTCAGGAGTTTCACAATAAAAGTTCTGGATTTTCTCGGTAGAAGTGGAGCTGCAGCTGAGAAGAAGTTCACAGAAACAATCAAAACGACTTTAAACGGATGGATTTAGTTGATGACTGCAATAAATGTATCAGGAATAGAAACTAGAGACTGAAGTTAGAGTCTCTGGACATGAGGACACAGCTGCAGAGAAGAGACGTCTTCAGTCTGCAGCAACAATCAATCAATCAATCAATCGATCAATCAATCATCTTAGTTTGAGTTTTTACTGAAAAGGTTCAAGTCTTTCTGAGTTTCTGAGCTTTTACTTTGAAGGTGACTCCTTGCAACTTCCGTGATCACATGATCATTAACCTGACTTTCATTGATCATCAGCTGTTGTACTTTGATTCACTGATTATTGACCAAAGGACAGAAACAACCAAACACAGTCGGCGTGTTCGACTTCGTGCAGATCTGACTTGACGTGATGCATGCTGGGATGTTCTGCTCATAGACCTCGAATATGATTGGTTAAAATGAACTGGTTCAACCCAGCATGCATCACGTCAAGTCAGATCTGCACAGATCTGCATGAAGTCGAACGCGCCTACTGACACCAGAGCCACCCAGGGTTCAGGGTTCAGGGTTCAGGGTCTTGCTCAAGGACACTTCAGCATGTGCTCCATGGTCTGGGGATCGAACCACTAAACTGCTCAACGTGGTGATGGAAAGAAGAGTAGTTCCTCAATCCTCTCTTAAAAACCCAGACTCCAGGGGCCCCCTTCAGCTGCTGTATGGTGTTGGACCTGGAAGAGGGCCCAGAGTCTAGGACCCCAGACTAGAGCTGGGCGATACGGCTGAGACATGTATCATGATATCAGAGTATCATATCAGTCCATATCAATAATTATTGATTCATTTTTTAACTTGTTCTACTCAGACTCCTCTACCGTGCTGATCAGGAGCATGTCCTTCTAAATGATTCACCACTTCATCCGTTATTTCTTTCTCTCTCTGATGTTCTGTCGTATGGTTCTGCTGCCGTGTTCCTCTAGATCAGAGGTTGCTAGACTTTTTTGTTGTCTGTCACTTTGACTGACAGGGTCAAATAAATCCCGTCATAAACCATTTTTACCCGAAACTTTAATTTTTTTAAATTAACAATGACATATTCAATAGCATTTAATATTTATTCATTTTAATTAATATTCAGTAGCGGTGGAAAAAAAGATCCGGCTCATATAACCGTCCATCAAAGACGACTCAAGAATCATGAATCTAGAGTCTATTAAACGGCTCAGTTGAGTCCGACCACGTCTGATTGATATATGATCAATAAACTGAACCATTCAAACATCCGACATCTCACTGAGCAGAGAAACTAAACGTACGACCAGACATGACCACTAGCAAACTGAGACACTCAGACACTCACTGACTTACGCACGATACGCAGAGAAACCAAACTTAACCGACTCTTACACTAATCAAGATGCTCACTCTCCACCAAGTTAGCAGACAACATCGGTCTGACTGAAAATAACCAGAATATTAACTGGTGACGTGACCTTTCCTTTTTATCTACAGTTTCCTCTCACGCTGTCTCTCTCATATTCTCCCTTCACTCCACACTGTTCTTTGTTGTTGTTGTTGTTGTTGTTGTTGATGCACCAACCTGGCTGAGCTGGACCGTGATAGGTCGAGAGGCTAAAGCCCTTCCTCTGCCTACATCCCCCAGAATGACTTGCAGTTCTGGCTCGGGGTTTTCCTCCTGTTTTTCTCTAACGGAGTTCAAGTGAAATTATCAAACATTCTATCGAATGTATTTTCTATTGATATCGATCACGTGTCTATCGTGATATATATCGTTACCGTTTTATCGTCCAGCCCTAAACCAGAGTCAGGAACCATCTCAGTGTCTGTAACGGCAGCGTGAGTGTTGATGGATGTGGAACTAAATGTTTGTGGTAACAGCTGATCAGTGGTCTACAGCAGCTTGGAGGAATTTTAGCCCATTCCTCAGAACAGAACCACTTCAGTTCTGAGATGTTGGTGGGTTTCCTCACATCAACTGCTTGCTTCAGGTCCTTCCACAACATTTCTATTGGATTAAGGTCAGGACTTTGACTTGGCCGTTCCTAAACATTCATCTTGTTCTTCTTTAACCGTTCTTTTGTAGAACCACCTGTGTTCTTGGGCTCGTTGTCTTGCTGCATGACCCAGTTTCTCTTCACATTCAGCTCATGGACAGATGTCCTGACATTTTCTTTTAGAGTTCACTGGTAGAATTCAGAATTCATTGGTCCATCAATGAGGACAAGCCGTCCTGGTCCAGATGCAGCAGAACAGGCCCAAACCAGGACATTAGCACCCCCATGTTTGATGGAGGGATGAGGTTCTGATGCTGGAATGATGCAGTGTTGTTTCATCTCATTTAATCTCATTTATGTCAACATATATATATATATTTATCCTCCTTTAACACTTTAACTCCTCAATCCAAATTGGTTGTTTCAACTCAGACCAGACACTATGAATCTCTTTGATGCAATATGTAAATATTTTTTGACCATAACATATTTGTCTGCCGTATTCTATTATTATTGTATTTTTTTTGTATCTTCTGCATCTTGCACTGTTGTTTCCTGCCGCTGTAATGCCCTAATTTCCCCACGGGGATGAATAAAGTCTTATCTTAAACCAAACTATTCTACTTTGGTCTCATCTGTCCACTAAACATTGTCCCAATAGTCTTCTGTCTTGTCCACATGATGTTTAGAAATGTTCTCCTTGGAGAGCAGTGTCTTTGGTTGCTCAGTGTTCTCCTGGTGCTTCACTGACTTTAGCACCTCTCTGATATGTAATATTGGCTGATTTTAGTCTAATAGTTGTGTTTCATGGGTGTGGCTTGTCTTTGTTGACTTTCAGGACTTGTGTAAACATTTGGAGTCATGCTAATGCAGATACTTTACAGTCTGACTAATGAGCAGTTAATGTTCCTGTTCTCTTGCTCTGAATGTCTTGACTTTGTGTTTCATGTTTTCTCACTGAGCTCCTTGTTCCTCTGATGAACTACAGTAACCTCTGAGTCGAGCCGCGTTCAGGCGTCAACAACTCAGCTTTTCTCTGCAGATCAACTCGTCCTCTGTCTGACGAGAACAGACCTCCAGTTTTAGCTTCTCTTCACTGGCTCCCTTTAAAGTCTAGAATAGAATTTAAAATCCTCCTCCTTACATACAAGGCCCTTAAAGGCCTAGCTCCATCGTATCTTAAAGACCTCATTATACCAGATCATCCCAACAGATCACTTCCATCTCAAAGTTCTGTCCTCCTGGTGGTTCCTAGAATTTCAAAAAGTAGAATGGGAGGTAGAGCTTTCAGCTATCAGGCTCCTCTCCTGTGGAACCAGCTCCCAGTTTGGGTTCGGGAGGCAGACACTCTCTCTATTTTTAAGGTCAGGCTTAAGACTTTCCTTTTTGATCAGGCTTATAGTTAGGGCTGGACTAAACCATCCCTTAGTTATGCTGCTATAGGCCTAGGCTGCTGGGAGACGATGCACCAAACACATGTCCTCCTTCTTTCTTCTCTCTCCTCTCTCTCATCCTCCACTTTCTTTTCTCTGGCACAGAGCTCTTGCCCTCTACTTTCCTATATACTACTAGTCATGCTATTCTGTGCTATTACTATGTAGAATGTTTACTGCTGTATGTCCCTCCATATGAGCTGGTTCTGGTTCTGGTTCTGTTCAAGGGTTCTTCCTGTTAAAGGGAGTTTTTCCTGCCACCGTTGCCTTCAGGCTGCTCTGGGGGTTTCAGACCAGGTTTTGTAAAGCGTCTTGAGACGATCAGTATTGTTATTGCAGTATACAGAACCAACAGGTCCACAGAGGACGCTATCGCCACAGCTCTCCACGTTACTCTGTCCCACCTGGAGCAGCAGGGGAACTATGCACGTCTGCTCTTCATGGACTTCAGCTCGGCGTTTAACACCATCCCCCCCAACAGACTGGTGACCAAACTGTCAGACCTGGGAACATCCGACTCCATCTGCGTCTGGATCAAAGACTTCCTGTCTGACCGCTCCCAGAGGGTGAGGATAGGCCCCTACATAGGCCCCCCCAGGGTTGTGTGCTGAGCCCCCTACTTTACACCCTCTATACGTACGACTGCACCCCCGCATACTCCAGCAACGCCATCATCAAGTCCGCTGATGATACCACTGTTGTGGGGCTCATCTCTGGGGGGAATGAGGTGGAGCGGGAGTATGCGCGGATGCAGTCGTACGTATAGAGGGTGTAAAGTAGGGGGCTCAGCACTCAGGAATAACAACCTCACTCAGAAACTGCTGGTGTCCTTCCATCACTGCTCCATAGAGAGCATCTTGACTTACTGTGTGTGTGTGTGTGGTTCGCCAGCTGCACAGTAGCAGACAGGAAAGCGCTCCAGAGGGTTGTCAACCACCCTGGAAGACCTGGATAGCTCCGGCTGTCTCAGGAGGGCTAACGACAAACAGACAAAAAAACAGCTTCTATGCAAAAGCCATAACCGCATTATATTAACTTATCTCTCTCCTGCTGTGCAATATTTATGAGTCGTGCAATATGCAGAATGTGAATGTGTGAATGTGAATGCTAGTGCACATGTGGTATGTTTTTATCCTTTTCTTTTCTTGTGAGTATCTCTGGCCTGGAGTGGTGTGTTTCCTGTGGAGCTCTATACTACATCTGTTGTCGTGGTCTCATCAGCCTGCCCAGTCTTCATGGAATCCTGCAGTTATCCACTCCTACCTGAGTGAACAATTCTCCAACCTGCCTATGATTCCTCTTACATTTTCAAACTGTCATGTAACATCATCAGTTTTTATCATAAGATTCCACATGTACACTTTAGTCAGATATGTGTATCTATGACAGATGTATGTTTATCTTGCTGTTCTCTTCTCTCTTTCTTCTGTCTGTACCCGGCTGGCCTTAGGCAGATGGGTTCCTCCATATGAGCTGGTTCTGGTCCTGGTTCTGCTCAAGGTTTCTTCCTGTTAAAGGGAGTTTTTCCTGCCACCGTTGCCTTCAGGCTGCTCTGGGGGTTTCAGGCCGGGTTTTTGTAAAGCGTCTTGAGACGATTTGTATTGTTATTGACGCTATATAAATAAATAAAAATTGAATTGAATTCTTTCTTTTATGTTCTCTTCTTTTTATGCACTTTAAGAGACGGTTCTTTTAATTTCGTTGTACTTGTGCAATGACAAATAAAGACATTCTATTCTATTCTATTTCTATTCATTCATGCTATATAAATAAAACTGAACTGAATTGAATTGAACTTCTGTGCTCTGAGTCTCAGACCTGTTCAACCTGAGCACTGAGCAAATACAAACGCTGATCATCTGCAAGTTGATGGATCTAATGTTTAGAGACGAGAGATGAACTCATTAAAGAGTCTCATTCTCCAGATTAACATCTGTTCTTATACTGATCTGGGACCTAGAGTCCAGGTTAAACAGGTCCAGGTGTGAACACTGATCTGGACTCTAGAGACCAGGGCCCGTATTCCTTCAGACTCCTAGAATCTCTCAGAGAGCTCCTACCTTAGCCTTAAAGCTCCTAGCTAGGAGTCTTAGCTTAGGACTGATTCTAGAACGTTCTCAGAGAACTTTGATCAAGGAATGGACAGAACCTCTTATCTTAGTGAGGAGGTGTGGTTGTCCCCGTTGCTAGGTATGAGTCATCATTTCAAGAGCTGTGATTGGTTGATCCTAAAAGCTTTAGGTGATAATGGGCCTAGAATGGACATCAGGGCCCGTATTCCTAAAGATTCTTAGCGCTAAGAGTTGCTCCTAGTGGCCAAATTCTAAGAACATTCTTAGAATCATGACGTTTCCCTCTCAAAGTTAGGAGTAGCTCCTAGTAAAGATAAAAGCTATTCCTAAAGAATCTCAGCTCTTCAGAGAGCTCCTAAGGTGAGATCTGCTAAGAGCAGGGAGGAGGACTTTTAGGAGGCTTAGGAATTTCTTAAGCAGAGGAGAAAATGTCTGAAAGAAGAGACAGGAGAGATATTCTCCAAACACTGAATGACAATCAAGCTTGTTACAGTCGCAATACAGTGGTCCCTCGTTTATCGCGGGAGTTACGTTCTAAAAATAACCCGCAATAGGTGAAATCCGCGAAGTAGTCAGCTTTATTTTTTACAATGATTATAAATGTTTTACGGTTGCAAAACCCCTCACTGCACACTTTATACACTTTTCTCAATAACTTGCAAACATACCGCACTTCAGTCACACTGCCAGCGATCAAAGATACTGTATATGTAAATGTGTCAAGCTGAACGCATTCTGTACTGTACAAGAGACACCGTACAGAGGAGACTGATTGACAATGGGCTACAGTCCCTTAGCCAATCAGGACGCAGAAAACAATGCGCTGTAAAAAAAAAAAAAAAGCATGCAAAATTACACTAAAAAAATCCGCGAGGCCGCGAAAGGTGAACCGCGTTATAGCGAGGGACAACTGTATCATCGGAAATGAAACTCATCACAACACTGATGTATTTAGCAACAGGACAAATGCAACAATGCAGCAGTGATGACTTGGGGTCAAATCTACTCTAAACTCTTTTATTCTCATTGACCAGTTGATCCAGAAGCAAACACTGTTCCTCTGTCCAGTTGGGTTTCCTACTTCATTTCGTCTCCACTGCTGTTCGGTTTTTGGAAGATTTGAACACCAACCATCACTGCTTCTTCTAGGCCGGTTAGCAATCACAGAAACTGATGAAAGCTGAGACATTTTACCCTCGTTGATACCAAATAGGTGAAGTGAAAAATGTTACCAGTGTGGTAAATGAATGAAAGCAAATAAATAGAACTATCAGCATGTGAATACTGTGGTAGTGGCCTGAGTTTAATCACACATTTTATAGGATACTTTTTAAAGTAGAGCTACTATTTATTTATTTTTATGTAAAGTATTATTTATAATCATACAGTCTTCATAGAGATTAGATTCTGTTATTAATTTGACGTCCATTCTAGGCCAATTATCCCCAAAAGTGTATTTTTATCTAGCTTCTAGGATCAACCAATCACACCTCTTGAAATGATGACTCATACCTAGCAACGGGTACAACTACACCTCCTCACTAAGATAAGAGTTTCTGTCCATTCCTTGCTAAGAGTTCTCTAAGAATGTTCTGGAATCACTCCTAAGCTAAGACTCCTAGCTAGGAATTTTTAGACTGAGGTAGGAGCTCTCTTAGAGGATTCTAGGAATCTGTAGGAATATGGGCCCAGGTCATCACTGCTGCATTGTTGCATTGTTGCATTTGTCCTGTTGCTAAATACCTCAGTGTTGTGATGACTTTCATTTCTGGTGATATTGTGATTGTAACAAGCTTGATTGTCATTCAGTGTTTGGAGAATATCTCTCCTGCCTCTTCTTTCAGACATGTTCTCCTCTGCTTCAGAAACTCCTAAACCTCCTAAAAGTCCTCCTCCCTGCTCTGAACAGATCTCACCTTAGGAGCTCTCTGAAGAGCTAAGATTCTTTAGGAATACCTTTTATCTTTACTAGGAGCTACTCCTAACTTTGAGGGGAAACTTAGAAATGATTCTAAGAATTTTCTTAGAATTTGGCCACTAGGAGCAACTCTTTGAGATAAGAATCTTTAGGAATACGGGCCCAGGTCAGTGTTCACACCTGGACCTGTTTAACCTTCTGAAGCAGAGGAGAACATGTCTGAAAGAAGAAGCAGGAGAGATGTTCTCCAAACACCGAATGACAGTGAATTAATTCAACGCTACAATCGCGCAGGAATCGTGTTCACGGTTGATCTCATCAGAGATGAGTTTACTTCTCCAAACCAACACCACAACGTAACTTCACCACAAATGACAGAATGACAGTCAACACAACACTGAGGTATTTAGCAACAGGAAGAACGCAACGACGCAGCAGTGAAGACTTGAGTCTGTCTCAACCAGGGGTGGGAAGTAGCGAGTTACATTTACTCTCGTTACTGTAATTGAGTAGTTTTTTGTGTACTTTTTAAAATCAGTAGTTTTACTTTTACTTAAGTACATATTATTGGAAATAATTTACTTCACTACATTTTAAATAGCTTCCGTTACAAAGTATAAAAAAAAAATAGATGAACTGGCACTGCGTCTGGTGCCACTAACTGTCCATCTGATGGACAACTGCAGCGCCAGAAGGTCAGAAACGTGGAGACGGTGGCGACACAGAGGAGCTAAAAGATGATGGAGACAGGTGGACAGAGGGACACACACGGAGAACGTGAGGCCAATCCCTGGACATACTAAAGGACATCTTTGAGTTCAAGTCCACGAATGAAACGAGACGCAGCCAGATTAGAAATGTCGAAGTATCGTACCAAAACCTCAAAATTATCGTTTTTTGAGAAAAATTATCGTACACGAACCAAACGCATACAATATAGCTATTTTCAAACAATTTTATTTTCCAAATGATTTTACAGCTAATTTGAACAAGCTGCAATACGCTCACACTAACTGGAGGAAGTAACTTTTCTTTGCCAAAGTGCAAAAAATATGCCGACTAACGCTCTCCACTGTCCTCACCTTCTCTCTCTGAACTCATTCTTCAGCACTTTAGGCCTACTGCTTGTTTTTTTTTTTAAACTGATCTAAACCAGACAATGTCTAATAAGGTAAACAGGCGACTGAACTTTCTTCTTCGGCAAAACTGTAGTGTGTTGACGAGCAGGCGACACCGTGTGGTGCCTGTGTGTGTGTGTGTGTGTGTGTGTGTGTGTGTGTAGGGCAGGCCTACTGTACGTGCTTGCGTGCCTGCGAAATGATTCGGGGTCAGAGAGAGAAGCGGTAGGATGTATGTTTGGACGAACGACTGACAATTCTGAAATTATCGTACATTATTGGATTTGTTTTCATTATTGATCGTACATCGTACAGAGGTCAAAAAATTATCGTACAAATATGATAATTATCGTACATCTGGCAACACTGGACGCAGCTGTCCACATATAAAACTCTGTTTCAACCTGCGCCAGCATGGAGGGGAGAGTGGGGTAAGTAGTGCCAATTTTTACTTAAAGTGCCCTTAAAGCAAGGGGATAACAGTAATGCCTCCAACTAAGATATCTACATATAGTTTAGGATGTTGTGCATCCCTGGGAACAATTACTTTGGATCTTAAACAAACTGTTTGAGCAATATAGCTTTAGAAAAAAAAGTCGTTTTGTGGCACAACTTGCCCCCGGTACGGGGTAAGTTGTGCCATTAGAGAGAATACACTGGGGTAAGTTGTGCCATTGATAATTGTGGATAATTATCGTGCTTTAAAGGCATTGAACCAATCAGGTCCTAGAAAAGGTTAAACGTTTATCAGCACATTGCAGTTTACATTCAGATTTAGGCTAAGTTGAAACTATCCGCTCCAATTAACTATCCAATAACCTGTACTTCATCTAACCTGCTTTTTTGTCTCTGGTCCAGCTGGCAGGCATGTCAATGTTATTTCTTTGTGCGAACTCAAAAGCCAGTTCACGGCATTTCATGGCACCTATGCCATGAAACATTGCTGCTAGTGTCTTAATATGGTCAGCAAGCTCTTTCTCCATGGTCTCATTGAAGACTTGTTTGGTAGCTGCTGTTCTTTCATAGAACTGGCTTTGTCACTTCTCCTGTTTTTTTCTTATCCATATATCTTTTAATGGTCGTCCTGCAGATCTTCATCTCCTTTCCAACCTGACGTGTGGTCTTCCCCTCAAGAGGAGTTGGAACCCTGTCTGTCTTCCACTTGTATTTGCATGGCATGATGGTCTAAAATTTAGAATATCACATAGTTTTAGTGATCAAATGTAAGAATACAATGTACAATAACAATAAAATATAAGAGGCAGCGTAGAGAAGGAATTCTCTGAAGCCGAGGCACTCCTTAATTAAAATGTCTTTATTACAAAAATGACATGTCCTAACTGGACAGCTTTAAAATGCCCACGCGTAGCGGCATGGGGCCTTCTTCAGGGCATAGTGAGGCAGATAGAAGACTGATCTTATAAGGGCAAAGACACACAGGTAGAAGTGGACACACAGGTGCTGACAATCAGTGTTGAAGGTCTGCAGGTAATTGCTAGGACACACCTCTCACATGGTTCTCAGCATTAAAGCTGTTGGTCACAATAATAAACAGAGACACAGGCAACAGATAGCATGCATATATTCATGCATACACATTCATACACATATACACAATACATAAACATTTACATATAAAAAAGTGAGTAGTCACAGGAAAAAACCAGCGTTACAAAATCACAGGAAAGGTCTATAATCTATCTCCTCATTTAGTCCTGGATAGTCCATTGCTTTAAAACTCCATATCCAAAAGGTTTCACGTTGCAATAACTGTTTATAATAATTTCAATGCCCTGAATTCTCAAAGATAATGGGTCACTATCTTGGTCTTAAATTCTCTCCGCGTTGTGAACGCAGAGAGAATTTAAGACAAATGGTTTTATTAACTGCAACTCTGAATATGTGGTCTACCACCTACAGTGTCCATGTGGGTGTTTCTATGTCGGCAGAACTAAAAGAAAATTAAAAGAGCGGTTTTATGAACACAAATATGCAATCTGAGTCAACAACGAAGATTATCCTATGGCCAAACACTATAAAGAAATACACCATAGTGACACCATACTGTTTATTATTGTGACCAACAGCTTTAATGCTGAGAACCATGTGAGAGGTGTGTCCTAGCAATTACCTGCAGACCTTCAACACTGATTGTCAGCACCTGTGTGTCCACTTCTACCTGTGTGTCTTTGCCCTTATAAGATCAGTCTTCTATCTGCCTCACTATGCCCTGAAGAAGGCCCCATGCCGCTACGCGTGGGCATTTTAAAGCTGTCCAGTTAGGACATGTCATTTTTGTAATAAAGACATTTTAATTAAGGAGTGCCTCGGCTTCAGAGAATTCCTTCTCTACGCTGCCTCTTAGATGTTCGACCTTGGACCGAAGAGCACCCAAATCAAACTCAAAAGGAATTGAGCACGCCATTCATCTTGAATCTGAGCAATAAAATATAATAAACTAATATATAGTAAATGATTATAAGTTGGGCCCTTTGGCACAAATTACCCCAGACCCACCATTTTGGAATGAATGCATCCCCCAGCTGTTTTGAGCTGGCATCATGCTAGGAGGAGGAGCAGGAGGAAGAGGAGGAAGAGGAGGAAGAGGAGGAGGAGCAGGAGGAGCAGGAGGAGCAGGAGGAGCAGGAGGCTGAAGCTGATGTTTCAGGTCCTGGTTCCTCTGATGGCTCCGTGCTACTTCTGTAATGAATGATGTCTATATCTGGTTTCCTGCCTGTTGATGTATGAAAACTCATTTCACTGAGCCTCATCACTGAAGAGTCAGAGTCTTCCCTCAGCCGCTGACACTAACGTCTGACTGTCCCAGGACATTAAACACTGCTTCCTCAACCAGGACAGCTGCTTAGCAGGTGGTCCAGCCCCAGACAACAGTCCAGTCACCAACATGTTCATCAGTGTGTTTAAATCAGCTTGGCCAGCAACACACACACACACACATACACACACACACATACACACATACACACACACACATACACACATACACACACATACACACACACATACACACACACACACACACCACCTCTATCACACTCCTCACTTGTGCTCAACCAGCAGAAAGGAGACATTAATGTGTTGTGCTGTATGTCCTCATGTCTGCCTCTTGTCTTGTAGTGGGACACTGGAGACAGATCTACGTCTTAAACTCTTTTCTTCCAGAACAAACACTGTTCCTCTGTCCAGTTGGCAGAGGAAAGTAAACGTAAACAAACAAAAACAGACAGAAAGTCAGAGACCTTTCATTCAGCATGTTTATTCAAACGTTACGCATCAGACTGATGAAGAAGAGGATGAAGAAGAGGATGAAGAAGAGGGTGTGGCCTGTTTGATCAAGCTTCAATCAGTAGAAAAGGGTTAAAACATGATTCAGTGATTAGTAATAATCTGTCCCACGTATTTAAACCTGAGTAGAAGAAAGTGAAGCAGACGGAGACAAGCAGACGGAGACAAGCAGACGGAGACAAGCAGACGGACAGGAACACTGAGTCTGGTTCTTCTTCATGACACAGATCAGAGGAATGTTTGGTTCCTGCTCCTCTGTTCTCTGCAGGATCACACCAGGCGTCACAGGGAACGGGTCGAACATGCTAACATGCTAACATGCTAACACCTAACGGCAGGCTGCTCGGCGAGTGATTGGACCGTGTGAGTGCTGGAGGCGGAGCTATGAGCACACCTGGCAGGTACATGAACACAGAGCAGCATCACACCAGGGTCAAAGGTCACTCAGGAACACGAGTCAAAGCGTTTGGTTGTTCTGAGGAACGTGGAACACTGTCAGGGAGAGTTCTAGTCCACTTCAGACCAGACCACAGGAAATAGAAACAGTTTCAAGGCGCGAGGGCGTAAACGAGGGGAGGAGTCAAACCTCTGACCTTTGACCTTCTCTGACCAACAGGAAGCTGCTGAACTCATCCTCCTGCCAATGAACTGAAAGATCAACTCTGATGTCTCATGGGGGCGGAGCTCAGAGTCCTCCGGTCTCATGGGGGCGGAGCTCAGAGTCCTCCGGTCTCATGTGGGCGGGGCTTACAGTATGAGGCGTTGTGGCATTGGTTGAGTGTTTTGTTCTCTGATGTGGGAGGAGCTTAGACCTTCAGCGCTGTGGGACATGGAGACATGTGGTTTGAGTTAAGAGCTGAATGTTGGTTCTTCAGAACAGTGAGAGTGTGTGAGGACATGTGAGGACATGTGAGGACATGTGAGGACATGAGAGGACGTGAGAGGACGTGAGAGGACGTGAGAGGACATGAGAGGACATGAGAGGACATGAGAGGACGTGAGTGTGTGTGTAGCTGGAGGGGGTGGAAGGCACAGCTGACGTCTGTTGGTTGAATAAATACGACCACGGTTGGAGGAAGGAGTCCTGCCTCAGGTCTCTGTGCTCTGACTCGGTTTGTTCTCGTCGCTGGAGGCCACTTCCTGTCTGTTGGGACAGTTGAACGTCGTCTCCTCTCGTCTGTCTCTGATTGGACAGCGGTGAGATTTGGCAGCTGGTAGTCTTTGGTCGTGAGAGGACGCGGTAGAGACGAGGGTCACCAGTAGAACGAGCGGGACAGGAAGTTGGCGGCGGCTCCGAGCCAGGTGGCCCCGTCCTGGCCGGACCCCACCCGGGTCACCGCCTTGTCCGGCTCCTGAGACGGACTCTCGTCCTCGGGGAGGTAGTCTGGAAGGTCCAGGTTCTGCTCCACCTCCACAGACCCGTCCTCTGAGAACGGGATCAGCACCTGGAGACATGGACAGAGACACTGAGACGCTGAGACGCAGAGACACTGAGACGCAGAGACACTGAGACGCTGAGACGCAGAGACACTGAGACACAGAGACGCTGAGACACAGAGACGCTGAGACGCTGAGACACAGAAACACTGAGACGCTGAGACGCAGAGACGCAGAGACGCTGAGACACTGAGACGCTGAGACACAGAGACACAGAGACACAGAGACGCTGAGACACTGAGACATTGAGACACTGAGACGCTGAGACACACTGAGACACACTGAGACACAGAGACACTGAGACGCTGAGACGCTGAGACACACTGAGACACTGGAGGAAACGTTTACAGTCTGAACAGCTGTCTGATCCATCTAGACCAGGGGGGTCAAACATATGGCCCGGGGACCAGAATCGACCATGAAAGGGGTTCTTCTGTACTTGTCCAGCAGGGGGCGCTGTGTTTCAGTCAGAACTGAGATGAACTAATTCAATGTTTAGTTAAAGAATAGTCACGATGAACCTGTTCTTCTTCATGTGACGGGTCCAGGCCCCTGCATGAGGCCCCTGTATGTGGCCCCTGCATGTGGTCCCTGCATGTGGCCCCTGCATGAGGCCCCTGCATGTGGCCCCTGCATGTGGCCCCTCTATGCGGCCCCTCTATGCGGCCCCTGTATGCGGCCCCTGTATGTGGCCCCTGTATGAAGCCCCTGTATGTGGCCCCTGCATGTGGCCCCTGTATGAGGCCCCTGCATGTGGCCCCTGATCTAGACTCTTTAAGGCTGACTGCTGCTCCTTCATCACTTCACTGGTGGTGTTGGTGAGCTCCTACAGTCCTGGACCCAGAGCTACAGAGAACCTGAAGACAGGGACTGACTGTCTGACGGAGGCCACGTCTCCATGAGGGACCAACTTTAAACTGTTGTTCTGATTTCATTTAACTTCAGAGGCTTTGATAATAATTCCAGTCAGTGATCTGAAGACGTTTAGTTTCCTGTTGAAGCTCAGAGGATTTAAAAGAAGAACTGAGACAGAATAATGGACAGGACAAGTTAGACCAGATGTGAGACACTGACCTCGTCTCCGTTCTCTCCTTTCACCACCTGCTGAGCCTTCATCACCTGAGTGGAGGCGATCGCTGACGCCAGAGCCTGAACAGACAAACAGCTGTTAACATCTGGCTTCACCACCTGAACATCTCCTCTGTGCTGAGGGACATCCTCAGGAGACATGGAGACCATCTGCTTCTTCTCCTAGCTTCATGTTTGTGTCAGGGTTTTTAGATTTATCAGAACCTGAACCTCTAGAACCTCTAGAACCTCTAGGATCTCGAGGACATCTGGGACATCTAAGACATCTGGGCTGCCAGAGGTTAAACTCATCTAAGAACACCAAATAAACAGGAACATCTCCAGAACCATCAAGTCCATGTTCCTGACCCTGGTCTCTCTATAGACCCTGGTCTCTATGGACCCTATTGGATTTGATCAAATACTGAGACGACAGTTAAACTAAAGGAACCGATTCTCAGATGTAGTCTGGTTGGAGCTGAGCTGGAGGTCTGTTCAGACGTCGTGACTTACAGAGATGAACTCATGCGCTCACCTCGGCCTTCAGGTCTGAGCGGATTCGGACGATGCATCTCTTCACGGTCATCTGGAAGGTGAAGCTGATCACCCCTCTGATCTTCAGCAGAGCCTCCTCACAAAGACTCCTGCGACTCTGTAGGGAAAGGGTCAGACCCGTGAATGAATGAATGAATGAATGAATGAATAGATGAGTGGATGAATGGATGAATGGATGAGTGGATGAGTGACAGTCCGGTCCCTCACAGAGTCGTCCAGCCCGTCGATGTGCAGGACGACCGTCTTGGCTCTCTTGTTGCTGGAGCCCAGGAAGAACTGAGCTTTCCGGCGGCTGCTGACGGTCTCCTCCGCCGACCCGGCGTCGGCGCTGCCCGACGTCTGCAGGAGCTCGTAGATCTCAGAGGACAACAGCTTGGTCTCTCCGGGGGTGGTGGACCTGGACAACGGCAGACTTATGTGACTGATTTTAAAGGCAACTGAACACATGAAGACACATTTAGTTTTACTTCAGTTTCATTTGTAGTTGTTTGTTGGTTTTGAATTAAAGGACCACGGTGTAAAGTTGAGACCTAGAGTTCCTGTCAGGCTCCATGTGGTGAGGTGGTAGTAGTTGATCATCTAAACAGAATCCATGGAGTCCACTCAGTCAAAGGCTGCACCCAAACAACAACAACAAACACTGAACGTTTAAAAGAAGAGAAAAGTTTCCTGGAGACAGCGTCAAGGAGAAACATCTTCCAGAGAGGGTTAGGGAGTTTATGGCAGCGTTGGATGACCAGAACATTTCTGGAGTAGAGAACACAAGGTACCAGCTACCCTCTCCACACTACATTAACTTTGACTGAAAGATTTATTGGACTGAATCCAGTCCACTCTAGGAGAAGACAAGGAAGACAAGGACAGACTTTAGGAAGCTACAGGAGACCAACTGTAGGAGAAGACAAGGAAGACAAGGACAGACTTTAGGAAGCTACAGGAGACCAACTCTAGGAGAAGACAAGGAAGACAAGGACAGACTTTAGGAAGCTACAGGAGACCAACTCTAGGAGAAGACAAGGAAGACATGGACAGACTTTAGGAAGACACAGGAGACCACCTCTAGGAGAAGACAAGGAAGACAAGGACAGACTTTAGGAAGACACAGGAGACCAACTCTAGGAGAAGACAAGGAAGACAAGGACAGACTTTAGGAAGACACAGGAGACCAACTCCAGGAGAAGACAAGGAAGACAAGGACAGACTTTAGGACGCTACAGGAGACCAACTCCAGGAGAAGACAAGGAAGACAAGGACAGACTTTAGGAAGCTACAGGAGACCACCTCTAGGAGAAGACAAGGAAGACAAGGACAGACTTTAGGAAGACACAGGAGACCACCTCTAGGAGAATACAAGGAAGACAAGGACAGACTTTAGGAAGACACAGGAGACCACCTCTAGGAGAATACAAGGAAGACAAGGACAGACTTTAGGAAGCTACAGGAGACCAACTCTAGGAGAAGACAAGGAAGACAAGGACAGACTTTAGGAAGCTACAGGAGACCAACTCTAGGAGAAGACAAGGAAGACAAGGACAGACTTTAGGAAGCTACAGGAGACCAACTCTAGGAGAAGACAAGGAAGACAAGGACAGACTTTAGGAAGCTACAGGAGACCAACTCTAGGAGAAGACAAGGAAGACAAGGACAGACTTTAGGAAGCTACAGGAGACCAACTCTAGGAGAAGACAAGGAAGACAAGGACAGACTTTAGGAAGACACAGGAGACCAACTCTAGGAGAAGACAAGAAAGACAAGGACAGACTTTAGGAAGACACAGGAGACCAACTCTAGGAGAAGACAAGGAAGACAAGGACAGACTTTAGGAAGACACAGGAGACCAACTCTAGGAGAAGACAAGGAAGACAAGGACAGACTTTAGGAAGACACAGGAGACCAACTCTAGGAGAAGACAAGGAAGACAAGGACAGACTTTAGGAAGACACAGGAGACCAACTCTAGGAGAAGACAAGGACAGACTTTAGGAAGCTACAGGAGACCAACTCTTGGAGAAGACAAGGAAGACAAGGACAGACTTTAGGAAGACACAGGAGACCAACTCTAGGAGAAGACAAGGAAGACAAGGACAGACTTTAGGAAGACACAGGAGACCACCTCTAGGAGAAGACAAGGAAGACAAGGACAGACTTTAGGAAGACACAGGAGACCACCTCTAGGAGAAGACAAGGAAGACAAGGACAGACTTTAGGAAGCTACAGGAGACCAACTCTAGGAGAAGACAAGGAAGACAAGGACAGACTTTAGGAAGCTACAGGAGACCAACTCTAGGAGAAGACAAGGAAGACAAGGACAGACTTTAGGAAGACACAGGAGACCACCTCTAGGAGAAGACAAGGACAGACTTTAGGAAGCTACAGGAGACCAACTCTAGGAGAAGACAAGGAAGACAAGGACAGACTTTAGGAAGACACAGGAGACCAACTCTAGGAGAAGACAAGGAAGACAAGGACAGACTTTAGGAAGCTACAGGAGACCAACTCTAGGAGAAGACAAGGAAGACAAGGACAGACTTTAGGAAGCTACAGGAGACCAACTCTAGGAGAAGACAAGGAAGACAAGGACAGACTTTAGGAAGCTACAGGAGACCAACTCTAGGAGAAGACAAGGAAGACAAGGACAGACTTTAGGAAGACACAGGAGACCAACTCTAGGAGAAGACAAGGAAGACAAGGACAGACTTTAGGAAGCTACAGGAGACCAACTCTAGGAGAAGACAAGGAAGACAAGGACAGACTTTAGGAAGACACAGGAGACCAACTCTAGGAGAAGACAAGGAAGACAAGGACAGACTTTAGGACGCTACAGGAGACCAACTCTAGGAGAAGACAAGGAAGACAAGGACAGACTTTAGGAAGCTACAGGAGACCAACTCTAGGAGAAGACAAGGAAGACAAGGACAGACTTTAGGAAGACACAGGAGACCAACTCTAGGAGAAGACAAGGAAGACAAGGACAGACTTTAGGAAGCTGCAGGAGACCAACTCTAGGAGAAGACAAGGAAGACAAGGACAGACTTTAGGAAGCTACAGGAGACCAACTCTAGGAGAAGACAAGGAAGACAAGGACAGACTTTAGGAAGACACAGGAGACCAACTCTAGGAGAAGACAAGGAAGACAAGGACAGACTTTAGGAAGACACAGGAGACCAACTCTAGGGGCAGACAAGGAAGACAAGGACAGACTTTAGGAAGCTACAGGAGACCAACTCTAGGAGAAGACAAGGAAGACAAGGACAGACTTTAGGAAGCTGCAGGAGACCAACTCTAGGAGAAGACAAGGAAGACAAGGACAGACTTTAGGAAGACACAGGAGACCAACTCTAGGAGAAGACAAGGAAGACAAGGACAGACTTTAGGAAGACACAGGAGACCAACTCTAGGAGAAGACAAGGAAGACAAGGACAGACTTTAGGACGCTACAGGAGACCAACTCTAGGAGAAGACAAGGAAGACAAGGACAGACTTTAGGAAGCTACAGGAGACCAACTCTAGGAGAAGACAAGGAAGACAAGGACAGACTTTAGGAAGCTACAGGAGACCAACTCTAGGAGAAGACAAGGACAGACTTTAGGAAGACACAGGAGACCAACTCTAGGGGCAGACAAGGAAGACAAGGACAGACTTTAGGAAGCTACAGGAGACCAACTCTAGAAGAAGACAAGGAAGACAAGGACAGACTTTAGGAAGCTACAGGAGACCAACTCTAGGACATTTAGGATCAGATCAGGATAAAAAAAAACTGGACTGGGACATGCTGGACACATGGACCTGTGCATAATAGAATCCTGTGGACCAGAGACAAGATCAGTGACACAGTTTGATCTCCAGCCAACGACTCAAAAACTAAAACAGAGACACTGAGTCTGATTTTATTAAACTGTGACGTCTGAAGAAACGTTGTAAGAGTCAGTTATGGTCCCTGGTCCCTGATGGTCCCTGGTCAGTTATGGTCCCTGATGGTCCCTGGTCCCTGGTCCTTGGTCAGTTATGGTCCCTGGTCAGTTATGGTCCCTGGTCAGTTATGGTCCCTGGTCCCTGGTCAGTTATGGTCCCTGGTCCCTGGTCAGACATGGTCCCTGGTCCCTGATGGTCCCTGATGGTCCCTGGTCAGACATGGTCCCTGGTCAGACATGGTCCCTGGTCAGACTCACTTCTGGACGACGTTCTGGAGGCTCAGCATCATCCCCAGCTCCCCCTTCAGCTTCTCCCTGTTGGCTCGACATTCAGCCAGGTAACGGATGGCCTGCAGCAGAATGACACACCTCTACATGACCAGACTCCATTCAAATATTGGTCGATTTTAGATAGATAGATAAATACATGAAAACATGTGGTTATATACAATGTATGAACCGTGTATGTGTAATGGGTAGAGAAAATGTCCTATTATATTTAATTAACACAGTTACCCCCTTCTATTTTTTTTATTTTATTACATTTAAGTGTTCCATTTATTCCACTTCATGCCGCTAGATGGCGCTGTTTCACTGTATCACCATAGTGGGTTACCATGGAGACGGTAGCTCGAGCGCTCAGAAATAAACGTCCAGCGCTTGAGAAAGATTAATTTTGTTCGTCTCCACTGCTTTCTAACCCACAGGTATGTTTAAACCTTTCCAATCCCTGTTAATATATATCAATATATCCAGTACGGTTGCCTATGTGATGTATGTTGTCATGTCTGGTGAAGAAAGGTTATTATGATGTGTTTATATGTATATGTATTAGCCTGTAACCGTCAGTGAAGGTTTTGTTCTTTCGTTTTTCTGTACGGACTGTAAACAGTGTTGTGTTGATTAACATAGGTAACATCAGTATGTGTAATCTATAATGTTTTGGTCTCCCTGTACTTGGTATAATTTTGTTTATTGCCGGTGCTCTGTTCAGTATACATTTCGTTAGCCAGAGCCTGTCAATGTTCTATGGAGGTTATGCCGCCGTTAGTGGATGTGCGCGTGCCTGTTGACACACACGCAAACGGCAGACCGATGCGTTGTGTTGGTGATTGATTAACAGTCACACAAACAGTTAAATCCTCTATAGTATTCTATATAACTATATAATAGTTTGTTTGTATTGTAATGTATGTCATATAAGTAGTCCAATGTAGCCTCTGATCCGTTGTATGGTTCACTTTAAGGAAATAAACGTCCAGCGCTTGAGAAAGATTAATTTTGTTCGTCTCCACTGCTTTCTAACCCACAGTGCTATTTAGCCTGTGGCCTTATACCTGCCCAGATTCCCCTAGGTCTGAGGCCGGTAATAATTGGGGGCTCGTCCGGGATAAAGTTTCGGAAAGTGAGCTGAGCAGTCACTGTGACGGTGAGACCAGGTGTCCAAGCTTCAGGGAAGGCTGCTGTGTTGAGCGTCATCCAGAGAGTAACGGCCACCGGTGAGACGTCACGATGACTACAGTAACCCCACGGCGAATGTTGACCTTCCAGATCATCAAACAGCTCCCAGCGCTGAGTTTCAGTCAATTGCAGTTGGTCGCCAAGTCAGTTGAAGATGGCAGCGAAAGCACTGAGGGCCTCAGTGAGCCAGAGCTGTATGACGTCATCATCGACTACACCAGGAGCGAGAGGTTGAAGGCGAGGGAAGATGAAGGCATGGCTCAACTCCTCTCCCTCCAGGACCTGCTGCAGGAACTGACATCGACAGACCCCGGGTCTGGTGAGGTTGGTGTTTCTACCGTTCACATGGACGGCATACTGACGCCTACACACCAACTCTTACCTCCCTCCACAAGGGACATCCACACACGTTCATCAGTGGACATTCACACCCACCCGTCGTCCACGGACCTTCACACACACCCGTTGTCCACGGACACTGAGACGCGTTTGTCATCAGTGGACATGCACACACACACGTCACTCATGGACAGAGACATTCATGCACCTGTTACTACATGGAGACCAGCCCAGCCGAGCGTCACTGGCACCCGTGGTGCCCACCATGATAGGACAAGCCTATCCTCAACTGTAACAGACCAGGTAGTAAGACTGTCTGATGTTACTGCACTGCTTCCACGTAGAGAGTGTAAAATACATGGTGGTCAAGTATCTGACACAGGTTCTGACATTTGCTTTAATGGTTTCTGTAAGCAGATGGACGCTGCTTTACAAGAAGGGTTTAGCGAGGCTGAAATTATTAGGGCTGTCCTTAAGATAATTAAGCCAGGTACATTCAGGGAAATGCTCACTAACCATGATGATTTAACATTGAGTGGGTTAAAAAGGTTTCTCCGTTCTCACATCAGGGATAAAAGTGTAACCGAGCTCTTTCAAGAGCTCAGTAATGCTAGACAACATGACAAGGAGGGTCCACAGCAGTTAAAACAGAGAGTTATTTTTGAGTCACAGCAACCTGGTGTAGAGTTTAGCTATGACAAAAGGCTTGTACAGGGTACTTTTTTACACACACTCTACCAAGGTCTAAATGAGAGAAACACTTATGTTAGACATGACATCAAACCTTTTCTTTCTGACATGCAGGTTAGCGATGACTTTCTGTTAGTACAGATGACCAAGTCCATGACTGAGGAAGAGGGGAGGTTAAAACGCCTGGGTGCTGTAGCTAAGTCTAGACCTGTGACTGTAAACATTGCCCAATATGACCATGATGGACAGACTGACAAGACAAAACCGAGTCAAGTTGATGCTGAGTTACAGGCTAACCGTGAAGCTATCAGAGAGCTAACTGCCCAAGTGTCCTCACTGACTAGACACATGACACTCGTTGACAGGTCTGCAGAACGTGTACAGTCTGGCCGCCCTAGCACATCTGGTAGTCGTCCGCAGTCACTGTCAGCTGACAAAAAGGGTAGATGCCACATCTGCGTAGCAAGTGGAACCATGAGCTGTCCCCATTGTTTTGTCTGTGGCCAGGCAGGACACAAAGCTATTGGCTGTTTGCAGAGGAAGTCGTCGGGAAACGGGAAGAGGTCACTGGAGCAGGGCAGCCAGTGACTGTGAACAGCATTCAGCCCACTGTTAAGTTTAAGCCACCACCCATCCTATGCCAAGCAGATTCAAACAAACGCATTGCCCAGCTCATAGGGAAACGTTGTACTGTCTCTTGCAACATCAATGGTGTGCCAATTGAAATGCTTTTAGACTCAGGGGCTCAGGTAACAATGGTCAGCAAAACCTGGGTAGACAGAGCATCACCCAATGTCAAAATCCAACCACTTCAGTCCCTCTTTGCCAATCAGCCTTTGGAAATATCAGCAGCAAATGGTACACAAGTTCCTCTTGATGGATGGGCTGAGGTCGATCTGCAGATTTGTAGTGAGCGCCATGGATCTGTGACAATTAGAGTGCCCCTCCTGGTCAGTCAAAATTGCCACTTTCCCCTGTTAGGTAGTAACGTCATAGCTGAGATCATCAAGGAGCATGACAACACTGTGAACGTGACTGCTATCCTGACTGACGCTTTAAGTGTCCCCGAGAATACAGTTGAGGCTTTGGTCTCTGCCCTTCAGATAACAACCACTGACGAGACAGCCCCGTGTACTGTACACACAGGAAAGAAAGGTGTCACTATCCCTGCTGGTAGAATCTATGAAGTCAGGTGCCGGGTTAGGGGGTTGCCAGGGACTTGTACCATGCTGTTCGAGCCTCTAATAGAAAACACCTGCCCTGAGGGTCTAGAACTGTTTCCTGCGTTAGTTGACATTCCTGGTGGATCCTCAAAATGCATTAAAATTCCCATCCAAAATGCAACCCGACATGCCATTTATTTGACCCAAAGAATCACTCTCGGCACTCTTGAGGAAATGGCTGACGTGGAACCTGTCTCGAGTCTTGAGCACATGCCACATGATGTTCAAACCTTTTCAGCTCAGTTACGTACAGATCCATCGACTCACCTGAACAAAAAGCAAGACAGACAGACTAGGTCTAAAGCCGAAAACAAGTGGCACCCTCCCGTTGACGTATCACATCTAGCTGAGGATGAACAGAGATTAGTCAGAGAAACGTTGTTTGAGCAGTCTGATGTGTTTGCCAAAGACGATGCTGACATTGGTTGTATTCCTGACCTCCAGCTTAGAATCAACCTTACAGATGAAACACCAGTCCAAAAGTCTTACAATTCCATCCCCAAGCCCTTGTATCAAGAGGTAAAAGACTATGTTCAGAACTTGCTTGACCGTGGTTGGATCAGAAAATCCACCTCAGCATACTCTTCTCCTGTGGTCTGTGTGAGAAAAAAGGACATGAGCCTACGTCTCTGTGTTGACTTCCGGGGGCTGAACAGTAAAACCATCCCTGACCGCCACCCACTTCCACGCATCCAAGACCTGCTTGACAATTTAGGTGGCAACTCATGGTTTTCCATACTTGACCAGGGCAGTGCTTATCACCAAGGCTTTGTTGAAGAGAGCTGCCGGCACCTGACAGCTTTTAGCACTCCGTGGGGTTTTTACGAGTGGGTACGCCTCCCATTTGGCCTCACCAACGCTCCAGCAGCCTTCCAACGCTGCATGGAGGACGTGCTGGCCGGTTTAAGAGATGAATGCTGTTCGCCTTACTTGGATGATGTGCTCTGCTTTTCCAAGACTTTCCAGGGCCATGTTGAGGACTTAAGACAAGTTCTGTGTCGCTTAAGAGAGCACGGTGTGAAGCTGCGCCCGAAAAAGTGTGAGCTGTTCAAACGCCAAGTGAGATATGTTGGACGCCTGGTCACGAGTGACGGTGTTCAGGTAGATCCCAAAGACCTCGAAGCTGTGTTGCAGATGAAGGAGAGAAAGCCAAAGAACGTCGGAGAGGTCCGAGCTCTACTTGGTTTCTTGGGCTACTATCGCTCATTCATCCAGGATTTTTCCAGAATAGCCCGGCCACTGTTTAAGCTTCAAGAACATCCTGCTCCGTCCAACAAGAGCCCTGTCGCAGCCAAGTCCACCCAAAAAGGCAAGAGCAGTGGTCAATTACCATCCAGGACACCAGTTCATTGGACCCCCGAACACAGTGCTGTTGTGTCCCGCCTTGTGGACATGTTGATCAAACCTCCCATCTTGGCCTACCCCGACTTCGATTTGCCATTCATCCTGCACACTGATGCATCCAATGAAGGTTTGGGGGCTGTGCTCTACCAGGAACAGAACAGCAAACTCCGGGTTATTGCATATGGGTCCAGGTCACTCACGCCTGCTGAAAAGAATTACCACCTCCATTCCAGTAAGCTTGAGTTTCTCGCTCTGAAGTGGGCCATATGCGATAAATTCTGTGATTATCTGTATTATGCAACAACATTCACTGTGTATACAGATAACAATCCCCTCACCTACGTCCTGAGCACGGCCAAGTTGAATGCTGTTGGACATCGCTGGGTCGGTGAATTAGCCGACTTCCACTTCAACATCAAGTACAGGCCAGGCAAGGTGAATGTTGATGCGGATACCCTGTCCAGGTTTCCAGTGAAGCTCCAAGACCACCTGAGGGAATACACTGAGACAATGCCACCCGAGGTTGTATCTGCCATCTGGCAGGGGAATAAAGCTCAGAGAGATGAGGATGTGTCCTGGGCTGCCACCCTTCAGATCGCCGCTTGTGATGACAACCCTCCTCCGGTGAGTACGCACATGTTTACCCCAGAAGATATCAGGGCTGCCCAGAAAGGAGATGAGTCCATTTCCGAGGTGATCCAGTTGAAAGGGAGCGGATGGAATCCGAGAGACAAAGTCCAGAGTCCAATACAACCAGGAACACGACGGCTGATACATGAGTGGAACAGGCTCAAACTGGATAATGGAATTCTGTACAGGCAGGCAGGAGAAAATCAACAACTGGTCCTTCCCAAAGCACTAAAGTCAACTGTGCTTAAACACCTGCACGATGACATGGGACACATTGGCGCTGATAAAGTCATCCACCTGGCAAGGCAACGGTTCTACTGGCCTTTTATGCAGCGCGAAATCGAGGACCACGTCATCCGTCAGTGCTCATGCATCAAGCAGAAGCGACCTGCCGTACATCAGAAAGCACCAATGGGCTCAATCACAACTAGTGCACCGTTTGAGCTGCTCTCTGTTGATTATCTTCACCTTGATCGCAGTAAAGGAGGCTACGAGTACGTCCTGGTGATAGTAGACCACTTTACCCGTTTTGCTCAGGCCTACCCAACTCGAAACAAGTCTGGTAAAACAGCGGCCGAAAAGATCTTCTACGATTTCATTCCACGCTTCGGGTACCCTCAAAAGCTCCACCATGACCAGGGCCGGGAATTCGAGAACACTCTGTTCCAAAGACTTCAGCAGCTGGCAGGAATCTCTCACTCCCGAACTACTCCTTACCATCCGCAGGGGAACCCTGTTGAACGCCTGAACAGAACACTTCTCCAGATGCTCAGGACGCTTCATGAGGAAAAGAAGGCAGAGTGGAAAGACCATCTCCCCAGCATAGTCCATGCCTACAACTGCACGAAGCATGAGTCTACAGGCTACTCACCATTCTTCCTCCTCTTCGGAAGACATCCACAGCTGCCCATTGACCTCATATTCAATCTGGACCCAGATCGGCTGGCACAGACACGGCAGGAATATGCACAGACCTGGGCTTCCCGGATGCAGGATGCATACCGGATTGCCTCTGAGAACAGCAAGAAGTCTTCAGAGAAAGGGAAAAGGCACTACGACCAAGGTGCCAGAGGAGCCTTGCTGCAACCTGGTGATCGTGTGCTTGTCAAGAACCTGTCTGAGAGAGGTGGCCCAGGCAAACTTCGATCTTATTGGGAACAAAAGATTCACCATGTCATTGAGAGGCTGGGAGATGGACCTGTATATCGAATCCAAGCTGAAACAGGTGACAAGACCCTCCGGGTGCTCCACCGCAACCTCCTCTTGCCTGTCAGTGACTTGCCAGTCAGCCATGAGGAACGTGACACTGGTGTGGAGCTGAAGCCCCAAAGACAGAGACACCATATGCCACCCAGAGAAGCAACCAAGTCGGATGGCAACACCTCAGATGATGAGGCGGAGAGCTCCTACAACCTCAGACCCTTGCCTGTGTATGAGAGGAGGACTGTCAGACACCACCTGCCTCAGTCAGAGCTACACAGTGAGCTGCGGGCTGTGGCTCCAGAATACAAACCGTCGAGCCGAGCACCTGAGTCTGAGGATGTGTGGCGGCCAGGATCATCTGACTCTTTGGTGACAGCAGAGCCAACTCCTGCACCAAGGAGTGCCCCAGCTGTGGAAGGACCGGAACAACAAAGGCATGATTCTGAGGAGAGTGGAAGTCCACAGGATCCTGAGCTAGATGTTGTGCCTGTTCCTCAACCAGTAAGAGAGGTAGATCAGCAACTGAGGAGGTCCACCCGACCAGTCAAACCCAGAAGCATCTTCATGTATGACCAGTCAGGAGAACCTTCCTACCAGCCTTGGAGAATGGGAACTAATGCTATGTACTGTACCCCTTCGTCCTTGCCTGCCTACCCAGTGTTTCATGAGATGTGCTACTATCCTCCCCCAGCTGTATGGACGTACGGTAGAACTGACATTGACCAGGACATAAAAGACCTTGACATTGACATACAACCCTACCTTCATACTACTTACCTGTGACTGACATACTGCACGCTTACTTCCTGTTCAGACTGGTGACTGGTTACTTACCTGACCGTACTTACCATACCTGTGAGTACCACTGTAGTTAGTAGTCCAGTTTAGTTAGTTCTGGATGTCAGGAGACATCTTTTAAAGTAGGGGAGAGTGTAATGGGTAGAGAAAATGTCCTATTATATTTAATTAACACAGTTACCCCCTTCTATTTTTTTTATTTTATTACATTTAAGTGTTCCATTTATTCCACTTCATGCCGCTAGATGGCGCTGTTTCACTGTATCACCATAGTGGGTTACCATGGAGACGGTAGCTCGAGCGCTCAGAAATAAACGTCCAGCGCTTGAGAAAGATTAATTTTGTTCGTCTCCACTGCTTTCTAACCCACAGGTATGTTTAAACCTTTCCAATCCCTGTTAATATATATCAATATATCCAGTACGGTTGCCTATGTGATGTATGTTGTCATGTCTGGTGAAGAAAGGTTATTATGATGTGTTTATATGTATATGTATTAGCCTGTAACCGTCAGTGAAGGTTTTGTTCTTTCGTTTTTCTGTACGGACTGTAAACAGTGTTGTGTTGATTAACATAGGTAACATCAGTATGTGTAATCTATAATGTTTTGGTCTCCCTGTACTTGGTATAATTTTGTTTATTGCCGGTGCTCTGTTCAGTATACATTTCGTTAGCCAGAGCCTGTCAATGTTCTATGGAGGTTATGCCGCCGTTAGTGGATGTGCGCGTGCCTGTTGACACACACGCAAACGGCAGACCGATGCGTTGTGTTGGTGATTGATTAACAGTCACACAAACAGTTAAATCCTCTATAGTATTCTATATAACTATATAATAGTTTGTTTGTATTGTAATGTATGTCATATAAGTAGTCCAATGTAGCCTCTGATCCGTTGTATGGTTCACTTTAAGGAAATAAACGTCCAGCGCTTGAGAAAGATTAATTTTGTTCGTCTCCACTGCTTTCTAACCCACAGTGCTATTTAGCCTGTGGCCTTATACCTGCCCAGATTCCCCTAGGTCTGAGGCCGGTAATATATGCAGTAACGAAAGATTGTAAATACAGAATATATAGAGGACGTAAGATATAAAATATGGACATGAGGTTAGTTGTGTATATGTAGATGAATTTAATAAAACACTTTAGGGCTGACTGCATTGTGTCTACAGCTCTGGACCTACAGAGCCACAGACTCCATGAAGAGAGGGAGCGGCCACAGACACGTCAACACTCGTCCTGTTCAAATGAATCTGGTGATCTGAATCTACAAACGACGACCAACGCTCGTCTCTGAGTGGCCAACCAGGTCCCTGGTCAGTTATGGTCCCTGGTCCCTGGTCAGTTATGGTCCCTGGTCAGTTATGGTCCCTGGTCCCTGGTCAGTTATGGTCCCTGGTCCCTGGTCAGTTATGGTCCCTGGTCCCTGGTCAGTTATGGTCCCTGGTCCCTGGTCAGTTATGGTCCCTGGTCAGTTATGGTCCCTGGTCAGTTATGGTCCCTGGTCCCTGGTCAGTTATGGTCCCTGGTCAGTTATGGTCCCTGGTCCCTGGTCAGTTATGGTCCCTGGTCAGTTATGGTCCCTGGTCAGTTATGGTCCCTGGTCCCTGGTCAGTTATGGTCCCTGGTCAGTTATGGTCCCTGGTCAGTTATGGTCCCTGGTCCCTGGTCAGTTATGGTCCCTGGTCAGTTATGGTCCCTGGTCCCTGGTCAGTTATGGTCCCTGGTCAGTTATGGTCCCTGGTCTGTTATGGTCCCTGGTCAGTTATGGTCCCTGGTCTGTTATGGTCCCTGGTCAGTTATGGTCCCTGGTCAGTTATGGTCCCTGGTCTGTTATGGTCCCTGGTCTGTTATGGTCCCTGGTCTGTTATGGTCCCTGGTCAGTTATGGTCCCTGGTCAGTTATGGTCCCTGGTCCCTGGTCCCTGGTCAGTTATGGTCCCTGGTCCCTGGTCTGTTATGGTCCCTGGTCCCTGGTCCCTGGTCAGTTATGGTCCCTGGTCCCTGGTCAGTTATGGTCCCTGGTCCCTGGTCAGTTATGGTCCCTGGTCCCTGGTCAGTTATGGTCCCTGGTCAGTTATGGTCCCTGGTCCCTGGTCAGTTATGGTCCCTGGTCCCTGGTCCCTGGTCAGTTATGGTCCCTGGTCCCTGGTCAGTTATGGTCCCTGGTCAGTTATGGTCCCTGGTCCCTGGTCAGTTATGGTCCCTGGTCAGTTATGGTCCCTGGTCCCTGGTCCCTGGTCAGTTATGGTCCCTGGTCCCTGGTCCCTGGTCAGTTATGGTCCCTGGTCCCTGGTCAGTTATGGTCCCTGGTCAGTTATGGTCCCTGGTCCCTGGTCAGTTATGGTCCCTGGTCTGTTATGGTCCCTGGTCCCTGGTCCCTGGTCAGTTATGGTCCCTGGTCAGTTATGGTCCCTGGTCAGTTATGGTCCCTGGTCCCTGGTCAGTTATGGTCCCTGGTCCCTGGTCTGTTATGGTCCCTGGTCCCTGGTCAGTTATGGTCCCTGGTCCCTGGTCAGTTATGGTCCCTGGTCCCTGGTCTGTTATGGTCCCTGGTCCCTGGTCTGTTATGGTCCCTGGTCAGTTATGGTCCCTGGTCCCTGGTCTGTTATGGTCCCTGGTCCCTGGTCTGTTATGGTCCCTGGTCCCTGGTCTGTTATGGTCCCTGGTCCCTGGTCTGTTATGGTCCCTGGTCCCTGGTCCCTGGTCAGTTATGGTCCCTGGTCCCTGGTCAGTTATGGTCCCTGGTCCCTGGTCAGTTATGGTCCCTGGTCCCTGGTCAGTTATGGTCCCTGGTCCCTGGTCCCTGGTCTGTTATGGTCCCTGGTCTGTTATGGTCCCTTTTATCAGTGCACCAATCACACGTCAACAAATCAAACGTGACGCGAGAGCCGACTGTGTCTGGTGGCGTAAACAGATCCATGGTTCTCTAAACCAGACAGGTCCTGATCTGGGTTTCTGTGATCCAGAGATGACGTCTACACACACGACGTTGAATGATGGACACGTGACAGGTGAAGCAGGACGTTACGTGTCTGGACAGGACGACTCACCAGGAGGGCCGAGTAGACCACCTGAGGGTTGGGGTGGTCCAGGAACAGGATGAGTCCCGGGAGGCAGCCCTGGTCCTGGACGATAGCCCTGCGGTTCATGGGGTCTGCGGCCAGGTCCCTCAGCTGGTTGACCACGGCCAGGGCGTCCGGCTCGGCGCTCATGGCTGACGCTCACTGACCCATGCAAGAAGAACTGAGGAGGGCAGACAAATGTTGGCTCAGTGGGTCAGACATGCACCTGCAGCCACCTGTTGTCTCAACATCTGTTTTCATCTGGAGCTCAGCGCTGATCACTGACCAGACTATGAATCATCTGCCGGATGAGACATTATGTCTCCCGCGTCCTAATGACTCCATCACATCTCTCTACAGCGGCTGTTTATTTATGAGAAGCGTTAAATCCTTAAATCACCAGATTATCGCATGGAACTGTTGCCTGGTGAACGGAGAGCAGAGCCGCTCAGGCGCTAACTGCCGCCGGAGCCGTCCGCTGTCAGTCCGGCTAACAGGCGCTGAACGTCGGGTCAGAACATCTGTCATCACCGACACCGACCAATGCTAAAGCTAATGCTAACAGCGCTCACCTCTGACGGTCACCGGCACCCAGCGGCGGGCTAACGGCTAACGCTAGCTGTCAGCTTCTCTTCCGTCAGTCTCGCGCCTGGCGGGGAGCAGACATGGAGGACAGGGGACCGGGGACGGTTCTCCGGCGGACGCTGGTGGGTGTCGGGTTAGTTCTGGCTCCGGTTCGGCCTCTGGAACCGTTCAGTGACACTAAACAAACCGAGGAACCCAAGAAACGAGTCTTCCTGCTGAAAAGCGAACAGGGCGGCCACGTGCAAACATCGAAGCCTGTGATTGGCCGATCAGTGTCCACCTGATCCCGCGGACCAATCAGCTGCTCTGTTGTTGGAATTAAAGGTCCCACGCCCTGGGGCCGCCAGCAAACTGACACAGGGTCAGTTTCAGAGGCTACTGACGTCATCAGCGGGCGACTGGATCCGATCTGGAGTCAGGAGGGTCGGAACCAGGTCTGGACAAACAACAACAATACATATAAATCAAAATTTAATAAACCAGATTGTGACTTTTTATTTGAAAAAATCGATGAAGACAAAAAACCAACAGGATGTAGAAGATAAACATATAGTAGAAGAAGAATTAACTGTAATAGAAACTGAAAATACATTAAAACAAATGACAAACGGTAAATCACCAGAGACAGATGCTTTAACATCTGAATTCCTAAAACATTTTACAAAAACAAAAGTTACTATACAACGCTTTTTTGGAATGTATTAAGAAAGGAAGTTTGTCCCCTACTATGAAAACAGGTTTGATAACCTTATTACCAAAACCCCCAAAAGAGTTGTCGATGCGAGACAGCTGGAGACCAGTAACTTACTATGCAATGATTATAAACTTCTTGCTTTAGTTTATGCAAATCACTTAAAGCATGTAAACTTATAGAAGAGTATCAATCAGCTTTTATAAAGGGAAGATAAATTCACAACCGTATTCGACTGATTCTAGATATGACTGACCACCAGTCATTCATTCAAGCAGATGTCTTGTGTTATTCATAGATTTCTTCAAAGCATTCGACGCCGTGGAACATGATTTTATGTTTACGGTGCTTAACAAACTCAGATTTGGAGAAGAGTTCTGCAAGATCATAAAAATGTTTTATAGTGATATTTACAGTTACATCTCCCTCAACCCTGGAACGACACCAACAATTCAGATCTCACGTGGTATTAGACAAGGCTGTCCTATTTCACCAAAATGATTTATTGTATGTACAAATGCTAGCATATCTAACTGTAAATCACCCTCAAATTAAAGGAATCACCATTTTCAATTATGAATATCGAATAAGTCAATTTGCAGATGACACAGTAATGTTTCTAAAAGATTAATCTTTAATTGAAAAAGCCTTAGATATAATATCAGTCTTTTCCAAAGATTCAGGATTATGTCTGAACTTGAAAAAATGTGAAATACTATCTCTTGACAAATATAGGCTCCATTCCTGTCAAAACTGAATTAAAATACTTAGGTTTAATGATGTCTAAAGATAGAAATAAGAGAGAGGCTCAGGAGAGATCTCTCTAGTCTTATTAACAAAAGCAGAAGGTTTATCAAAATTAGTATATCCTTGTCAATCTCTTTATGCCCCCCCCCCCCATGATTAAAAAGGTAAATTCAATCATTTTTAATTTCATATGGAAAAATAAGACACACTAGTTTAAACAATCTGTGATGGTGAAAGACTTTAAACATGGTGGTTGGAAGCTGCTGATATTGAATCTATGATTAAAGTTAAACTGGATAAAAGATTATTTGACACATCCAGATTCCATGTGGTTCCACAAACCAAAATATCTTTTCCTAAATGTTGGAGGATTCGAATTTTTGTTAAGGTGTGACTTTGAAATAACTAAACCACCAATCAAACTGTCTGACTTCCATAAACAAATACTGCTCTACTATAAAATGATCTTCACACACAACTTCACACCGCGGAGCTCCACCTTGTGGAATAATAGAACCATATTAATGAACAGAAAGACTTTATTTAAACAAGACAAAAAGGTTCTATATGTTACTGACTTGATGGATGAAAACGGCAATTTGTTGCACTTTAATTCATTTGTAGAAAAGTTTAATTTAAAATGCTCTTATAGAGAATTTAATCAAATCAGTAGAGCTATTCCACTTCCCTTAAAATACATGATTAAAAATATCCTCACAAATTCAAATGTGTCTGTTAAACTACCTGATTTAAAATGTGGTGAAAGAAAATGCAACAACAAAGGACTTGGAGGTGTGTTTAAAGAAAAGCTGTTCCATGATATCAAAAAGTCAACGGAAATAAAGATAAGAGATAATGAAGTTCCATTAATGAAAACTTACTGTAGCTTCTTAAATAGCCAGTTTAACCCAAGGTAAAAGAAATTCAGTTCAAAGTAATAAATAATTTAATCCTGCTGCTGAAACTTTAAGGAAAAGGTTCAGTTTTGAAGTTAATCCGTGTGTTTTCTGTTTGACAGAACATGAAACAGTTGAACACCTTTTCTTCTCTTGTTCAGTCACAATGATGTTTTGGAAAAATGTTTATCGATGGTTAAATATCAGGATTAACGTTTCTTTGTTTAACACATTCCAAGTGATGATCTATATGGATGATCTGTCAAAAAAGGTATCCAAGATGGTGAACATTATTTTCATTATGGGAAAGTATCATAGAATAAATGGAATAACAGTAAGGCACCATAAACTGTTTTAAGAATGAAATGAAAACCTATATAACATCCCTAAAGGAGGAAAACCAGTCCATGAAGGAGTTGTTGGTGTGACGCCACAATTGTGAAGTCACAATTTTGATAATGTATTTTGTTTTGATAATAGCGTCAAGATGCTTCTAACCTGTCTACAATAGGCAGCGCACTGATTTCGGTTGTGGAGAATTGACATGCTATACCCATCCGTAGCCAGCAGGAGGCAGTAGGGCACGTTATGTCGCTCTACGGCTTTAGGGGGGCACGTAAGGTTTCTCTCATTCTGCTGAGCGAGGCTGAAACGAGCGGAAGCAAGGTTGCCCTGTCTCACTCATTTCTCCTGTTTACAGAATATACATCTGTTTACTCGGTACCAGCCGGTACCTGTAACAGATTCTTGGGGGCTCGTCCGGGATCGGCTCTCCATGCTGGCTAGTAGCTGATCCCAAAAAACCTACATTATCCGTGACTGAAAGAGCGAGCTGGTTGTACGATGCCTGGCGCCCGTTTCTGGAGGTGAGCTGTTGTGAGGAGCCAGGAGAGCTGCGACCTACCGAGAGCTGAGGGGTAGCGGAGACTGGAGCCGAACCTGAGTGACCTGCTGTAGTACTGGGGGGGACGTTGCCATGGCCGACACAGAGAGGAAGAGCCTGGTGTGGAACATCAGGAAGAGCCTGCTTTCCCTGTCGTCTAACGAACTTTTCCAGATTGTTGAAACGGTTGGCTCAGTTCCAGGCAAGGACCCATCGGAGCTCTCAAGCGGGGACGCAGAGGGGTGTTTTGAATACATCCACGCCTTTATGTACAGTAAGGACCTTTTAGACTCCGAGGACAGTGGTATGGGTCAATTGCTAGCCTTGAAAGATGTAATTGAGGATATTTTGCAGTCTCAGGGTGATGCCACTCTACCTGTAGGGTCAGTGTCTGTAAATGTCACCTCTCCTCCTGTTGAGTTAGCTCATACAGCCACAGCTAAAACATCATCCACTGATACCACAAGGGTAGCCAATGTAGCTGGGGCTAATCCTCATGTAGCCATTGACACAGCTGATACTGCTACACTTACCAACGCCAATGTTTTGCCAGACAACGTTCAGCAAATGCTTTTGAATTATGAGGATCTAAGTAAGAAGATCCTCCAGTTTGTAAGTGTGCCCACATCACAAGCCACCGCACAACATGTCCCTGCACAACCTACACGCACTGAACCAAATTCACTGAACAGTATCTCATTTCACAGGAGCACACAGCCAAAAGCTGTCCCACACCACACAATGGAACCAGTAGTGCACCTCCGAGATCTCTCATACATACAACGCCGTGAATTCAAAGTTCAGGGAGGCCAAATTGGGGATCACTCATCTGACATAAGTTACAATAGTGTGTGTAGGCAGATTGAAGAGGGAGTAAAAGACAACTTCACCGACTCCGAGATAGTTAGAGGAGTGCTAAGGATCATAAAGCCAGGAGATTTCAAAGACATGCTTGTCAATAAGGAAGATATGTGTGTAACAGAGCTTAAGGGATTTCTGCAGTCGCACTTAGGGGAGAGAAATAGCACAGAACTATTTCAAGAGCTAATGTGTGCGAGACAGAATGAACACGAAACCCCTCAGCAATTCCTGTATCGTGTTATTGGACTGAAACAAAGAATCCTGTTCTCATCAAAACAATCTGAAGCTGAAATGAAGTACAGCCCAGATACCATACAAGGTGTCTTCCTGCACACAGTGTATCAAGGAATAGGACACAAACACAATGACATTCGCAGGGAGCTTAAGCCCTTACTGTCAGACCACACAGTTACAGACGAGACAATCCTGAAACATGTCATGAAAATAACAAGTGATGAGAGTGAGCGACAGAGGCGGTTGGGCTCAGCACACCGCCCGAGACACACAGCCGCGCATAGTGCACAAGTGGAGGGAGAAATTGTGAAGCAACCAAATGCAAAAAAAAAGAGACTGTCGAACAGAAAACCAAACCAGACACTGTACAGCAGCTTGCAGCCAAAATCGATGCGCTAACTAAGCTAGTGGACTCGCTTGCCGAGGCAGTTCAAAAAGACTGTGTCTGTAACTGTTCACCAGCCAAACCTCAAGTGAACAGAAAAGAGAGACTCTATGGATGTACAAAGTGCGTGGAAAGGGGCTTGCCAGACTGCAGACACTGCTTTACTTGTGGTGAGGAGGGACACAGAGCTGTTGGTTGTCTAAAACACTCCAAGCGCCAGGGAAACGCGAACCGGTTGCTGCAGGGGGACAAACAGTAACCGGAGCCACTCATCAGTCCCACCTGGCGGAAGCTGCACTAACAGTCAATCGCCTCACTCGTGGGGCAAACAAACAACCCACAACCACCGAGACAGCTATAATAGACAAAAAGAATAGTCTCAAGAAAACCACGGTGGTGTCTTCTCAAGACTCCCCACCATCCAGTAATGACCAAATTGCCAAATTAATAGGCAGGAAAGCCTTAACTAAGTGCCTCCTCAATGGCCTGGCGGTTACTGCTCTTGTAGACACAGGGGCCCAAGTCAGCATAGTAGAGAGGTCCTGGAAAGATAAGTACCTACCTGATCTTGATGTTCGGCCACTCTCTGAGCTCATAGAACTCTTGGAGGATGAAACACAACTGGATGTGTACGCCGTAGATGGGGAGCTCATTCCCTTTGAGGGATGGGTTGTTATGACTGTGAATCTGCCAGGAAATGAAGACCCCAACCTGTCAATCAATGTACCTTTCCTCGTGAGTTCAATACCCCTGGAAGTGCCGTTGATCGGTTTCAATGTAGTGGAGAGTGTGATTCAGGGAAAACCAGAGAGACTAATCCCCATTTTAACTCAACTGCTAGGTGGAGCCATGTCCATCCCTAATGACACAGCAAAGACAATTGTACATTTTGTGCAGACCAAAAAAACTGATGCACCTCAGGGACGCTTGAGAATAGGGCAGAAAGAGAAAGTAATCCCTGCAGGTAGTGTAACCTGGGTAAAGTGTAAGGTGCCGCCTCAGCTCGACCCAGCTGACACATTAGTATTGTTTGAACCAGAAGAAAGTTGTGTACAGCTACAGCAGCTAGACATAGGCGAGGGCTTGTTGGAAATTCAAAACGAAAGAAACCCCTATGTAGCTGTGCCTCTGGGAAACCATACAAAACACGACATTATCCTGCCCAGAAAATCCTCACTTGGCACCATCCAACCAATCAAAAAAATTGTTGAGACAGACTCACCTGACAAAAAGGGTGTCATGGTCCAGAGTATCACTACCGCCCCAGCTGGTCCGACCGGTGCACCATCACAGTGGCAGCCACCAGTTGAGATAAGTCACCTCAGTGAAGAGCAGCAAGAGATTGTGAGGAAAATGCTCTACGAGGAGTCATCCGCTTTTGCGAGGGATGCTAACGAAATTGGCTGTATTCCAAGCCTGCAGCTGGCAATAAACACCAAAGATGACATCCCTGTACAGAAAGCCTATTCCTCTGTCCCAAAGCCACTATTTGCCGAAGTAAAAGAGTACATTCAGGATCTTTTAGCCAAAGGGTGGATTGTTAAGTCAAAGTCCCCCTATGCAGCCCCTGTTGTGTGTGTCCGCAAAAAGGACGGGTCGCTACGCCTTTGTATTGACTATCGGTTACTGAACCAAAAAACCATCCCCGACAGGCATCCCCTACCCCGGATCCAGGATCTGACTGACACCTTAGGGGGGCACTCTTGGTTCAGCATCCTTGATCAGGGGAAGGCGTATCATCAAGGCTTCATGGCAGAGGGCTCAAGACATCTCACAGCCTTTGTCACGCCGTGGGGGTTGTATGAGTGGGTGAGAATACCCTTTGGCCTCTCAAATGCCCCGGCAGCCTTCCAAAGGAGTATGGAAGAGATGCTGATCTCACTCAGGGATGAATGTTGCATCCCCTATTTGGATGACATCCTTTGCTATTCAAAAACCTTTGAGGAACATGTTGAGGGACTTCGCAAAGTCCTGAGAGCCCTTCAGAAACATGGTGTGAAGTTAAGACCTGAGAAATGTGAACTGTTTCGCAGACAAGTGAGGTATGTGGGTCGCCTAGTGTCGGCGGAAGGTGTGCACATTGACCCAAGGGACCTGGAAGCGGTGCAGTCTCTCAAGGCAAAGACCCCTCATACAGTTGGTGATGTGAGACGGCTGTTGGGCTTCCTCAGCTACTACCGTAGCTACATTCAGGATTTCTCACGCATTGCGAAACCTTTGTATGAGCTTCTCAAGGTTAAGCCTGGCCTGCCAACTGTACAGCTCCCCCAGATAAAGACCAAAGGCCCTCAACTGTCCTCCAAGGCCCCTGTGGCGTGGGCCAGAGAGCACCAGGGAGTGCTGGAGCACCTCATTAACAGGCTCACCAATCCCCCGGTTCTGGCCTACCCTGATTTTGGCCTACCATTCCAGCTACACACCGACGCCTCGGAACGTGGTCTTGGGGCCGTGCTTTACCAGCATCAGGATGGTAAGCTGAGAGTTGTAGGTTACGGTTCCAGAACACTGACACCGGCCGAGAGAAACTATCGTCTGCACAGTGGGAAATTGGAATTTTTGGCACTTAAATGGGCAGTGTGTGAAAAGTTCAGGGATTATTTGTATTATGCCTCACACTTCACCATTTATACCGATAACAACCCCTTAACTTATGTAATGAGTTCAGCCAAGCTCAATGCTGTTGGGCACCGTTGGGTTGGGGACTTGTCTGACTTTAGGTTCGACATCAAATACAGACCCGGCAAGACAAACACGGATGCTGACACTTTGTCTCGCATGCCCCTCGACATTGATAAGTATGTGAAAGAGTGTACTGAAGAGATGTCACAGGAAGTGGTGCAGGCCACCTGGAATGGGACAAAAGCAGCTCAGGAGCAGGATGTTGCTTGGGTCGCTGCCCTTGCTATCGCCACAAATGCCAATCAAGAACCTCCCACACCTCTCCCAGCTATCAGTAAGGAGGAGTTGGCCAAAGCTCAAAGGGAAGATCAAGTAGTGGGAGAGATCATTAAACTAAAAGAGACAGGCACGGTTCTGACGAGTGACACCAGGAAAACAGTGAACGGAGCAGCAAGGAAACTCCTTCATGAGTGGAGCAAATTGTACCTAAGTGAAGGACTTTTGTACCGACGGACCCATGAGAGGCAACAGTTAGTCCTCCCTGTCAGATACAGACCCATAGTATTAAGGCACCTCCACGATGACATGGGCCACATTGGCACAGAGCGAGTACTAGCTCTGGCTAGGGAGAGGTTCTACTGGCCGCACATGGCAAAGGAAGTTGAGGAATATGTTACAAGGAAGTGTCCTTGTATAAAACAAAAGAAACCCACTGGACACGTGCGTGCCCCTATGGGCTCAATCACTTCAAACTCGCCATTGGACCTGGTGTGTATAGATTACCTCCATCTTGAAACCAGTCGGGGCGGATATGAATATATCCTGGTCGTGGTGGATCATTTCACAAGATTCGCTCAGGCGTATCCGACGAAGAACAAATCTGGTCGGACAGCAGCTGATCGCATCTTCGACGAATTCATCCCACGCTTTGGATATCCCGGCAGGTTACATCACGACCAAGGTCGTGAGTTTGAAAACGAGCTCTTCAGGACTCTGCGGGAGAAGTCTGGAGTCGGACATTCGAGGACGACGCCATATCACCCTCAGGGAAATCCGGCCAAGAGGTTTAACAGGACTCTTTTGCAAATGCTGAGGACGCTCGCTGAGGAGGAGAAAGCGCGGTGGAAAGATCATCTTCAAAAAACTGTGCACGCCTACAATTGCACGCGTCATGAATCCACAGGATATTCCCCCTACTTTCTATTGTATGGACGTCATCCCCGTCTCCCAGTAGACTTGTTGTTTGGTCTGGTAGGCGAGCAGAGTACAGAATCACATAATAGCTATGCAGAAAAGTGGGCTGAAAAGATGACTGAAGCGTACAAAATTGCCAGTGGAAACAGTAGACAGGCAAGCACACGAGGCAAGTCCTATTATGACAAAAGACTTAAGGGTGTAGTTTTGCATCCTGGGGACAGGGTACTGGTGAGGAATTTTCGGGAGCGGGGCGGCCCAGGGAAACTTCGGTCGTACTGGGAAAAGAACATTTATGTAGTTAAAGAGCAGATAGCAGACAACCCTGTGTACGTAGTCTACTCTGAAGCAGGAGACAAACGCAAGACCAGAGTCCTCCACCGCAATCTGCTGCTACTGGTAAATGATCTACCTGTTGAAGCCCCACCACAGAGACTAAAACATGTACCAAAGAGACAAACCAGATCAGGTCCTAACCGATTATGTGACAAAAACAGGAGAAAACAAGGAAGTGACGCAAGTTGTTCTGATTCGGATGAGAGCACTGCAGGTTATTGGTTGAGAGTTCCTGTAAAGGAAACAAGATGCAAATGCGGAGGCTGTGATCATTACCTACCCGCTGAGACCCACTGGGATCTCGTCTCTGAAAGGGAAGACAGGCATGTCCCAGTATCTGGTAGGGAAGAGAGGCATGTTAATGCACCTGCCAATGAGAATGGATGTCAAAGGGACGGTCAGCCTGCAGCACGGCCACTCTCTAACTCACCACCACCTGAGATGGATAGTGAAGGAGATGGGCTGTTGGTTCCTAATGATGATGAGAGATTTTCGCCCACCCCAGTAGCAGACACTTCCAGAGGGGTCAGGAAGTCCACTAGGGAAAGGAGGCCACGACAGCTGTTCACATATCAAACTCTAGGTGAACCCTCACTGCAACCTCGCACCACTGTCAATGCAGTTACCACACTAGCCTCCCCCTTCATACCGGCATGGCCAATACCTTACCATATCTCGCCACTCACAGGGCCTGCGCCTTACATTCCACCGGCCTATCCATTCAGTCCATACAGCATGCCATTGTTATATTGAAGATGTGTATTATATGTTGAGGTTTTCAGAATAAGGTTTTAAATGTCAGGAGCCATTTCTATTTTTGTTGGGGAATGTGTGACGCCACAATTGTGAAGTCACAATTTTGATAATGTATTTTGTTTTGATAATAGCGTCAAGATGCTTCTAACCTGTCTCCAATAGGCAGCGCACTGATTTCGGTTGTGGGGAATTGACATGCTATACCCATCCGTAGCCAGCAGGAGGCAGTAGGGCACGTTATGTCGCTTTACGGCTTTAGGGGGGCACGTAAGGTTTCTCTCATTCTGCTGAGCGAGGCTGAAACGAGCGGAAGCAAGGTTGCCCTGTCTCACTCATTTCTCCTGTTTACAGGTTTGTAAAGCTGTAATCTACGGGTGCTTGCTTTATGAATATGTCGAGTAATATTTGAGGTATCTGGAAAAAGAATAGTAACAAAATATGTGTACGTAATGTGAAGAATGTATGTTGCTAGCATGCTACGATGAGCACAACATAGCGGCGTACACTTTCATCCCGCGGTGCGGCATTTAGGGGTTTATTTGATGCTTCTGTACCTTTGGTTTGGTGTATAAATATTCTGAAAACATTTCATGATACTGTTTAAATATGTAACAACTGTTAAAATTTGTTAAGAAAGGTTTATTTACATCTAAAAATAGTAAAGCCGTAAGAGCCTGCACAGAGAAACCATTTCATTGCTCGGAGTAGCCTGCTAAGAGCTATTGAATGCTCGTACAAAGAAACCTGTGACTAGGACAGGAATGGTCATTTTATTTAAGGTTAAGATACAACCTGCAAGAGTATAAACATTGTGATTGTTTTATTAAGATTTGGTGAATTGAAGCACAAATTGTAACTCAGTAAAAACACTGAAGGCAAGACAACATGTGATTATGAGTTTTGGTTTTGATGGCCGATTTGTGAATGGATTATAAAGAGAATGTTTTATTGTTTTAATAGCAAACTGAGAATAAAGTCATTCTGCTGAGCGAGGCTGAAACGAGCGGAAGCAAGGTTGCCCTGTCTCACTCATTTCTCCTGTTTACAGAATATACATCTGTTTACTCGGTACCAGCCGGTACCTGTAACATTGGTATGAAACAATGACAGAGTCTCTTGCTCTTTCAGTTTACAGTCCTGTGTCCTTAAACACGCTTGAAGCACTATGTTGAAATGTCAACCCCTGTAATGATTATTTTTATTGATTTTATTTTACCTGTTTGATATGTTGTATACTTGAACTGATTTAAATGCAAGCAAATGTTTTTTTCCCTCAAATGAGTTATTTAGAAACTGATGTGAATTTCATTTCAAATTAAAATGTACGACATATTGTAAATTGAAATAAAGCTTTGAAAAAAAACCAACAATAATAAACAAACATGACAATGAACTGTTATTATTGTGGGTTTCTGTCACTTTGTTAGATATAAGAGCTGAGCTGATGAATCCTGGTCCTGATCTGTGTATTAATGGAAAGAAGAAGCTGAATCACTTATCATCTCTGTTAAATAATGAAACAGGTTTTTACTTGTCTTTACAACCAACCAACCAACCAAACAACCAACCAACCAACCAACCAACCAACCAACCAACCAACCAACCCGTCACTGTGTTCTCTTTACTGATCTGTTGTCTCTGCACAGTTGTCCAGCAGAGGGCAGCACATGACATTCAGATTCAGAAAACTTTATTTGTCCCCGTGGAGCAGCCTAAGACCCACATGAGCAGCCTGACGTGTAAAACAAGACACTTTTATAGAAACAACAAATAGAACAAGACACACATGTAAAATACTGATGCCATCGATGTTTGAGACTTTCGTCCAGAGAGGATGTAAACATGACAGGATGAACAAAGTGGATGAAGTGTAAACAGGAGTTACAGTGATTCCACATGTCACTGCAGAGGTAGTATAGGTAATAAATAATAAGAAATGACAACAGGTGACAGGTGCATAAAGAAGGCGTGTGAAAACAACCACAACGGTACGGGAGGGGAACGTCCTTCAGGGTCAGAGTTTATCCAAAACCTCAAACTGAGCCAAAGTCTTCTGGACTGCTAGAATTTCTAGAAGACGTTTCTTCAGCTCTAAATGACTGGTCCAGGTCCAGGTCCAGGTTCACCAGGTCCAGGTTCACCAGATTCAGGTCCAGGTCCAGGTCCAGGTCCAGGTTCACCAGGTCCAGGTCCAGGTCCAGGTCATTACCAGACTCTAGTCATGTGACCTTCAGCTGAAGAGGAGATGTTGGCTCATTGTTGTTTTGTCTGACCAGAGCTGTCCCTCTAACGATGAGGTGTTCAGAGATCACTGTGGACTGATGAAGACTCTGAGCTGACACCCACAGTGAGAACACAACCACAGCCTCTGTACAAAAACTGAAGCAGCAGCTGCCTCAGATCAGAGGTTGGAGGAAGTGGGAGCTCTGATCGTCTGGTGTTGAACATCAGCTAGTTTCTCCTGTTGATTTAAACCTTGTTGTACAGATGGAACATTGGCTGTGGATTATTCTTGCTGCTCTTTTCTTTGGTAAAATAGAAAGCTCAACATGTTTCCTCTTCAGACACTTGAAGACATTTAAAGCTGATTGTTCTCCTTCAATCAATCATCTTTATTGATTCATCTCTTCCTCTGCATGTTCTGTTCTTCCCCAGAGTGTAAAGGAGAAGACAAAGTGATCCAGTCACAAGAAGATGTCATTGCTACTGAAGGAGACACTCGGACACTCAACTGTACTTTTGAGACTAATATTAACTATGGTGCCTATTTGTTCTGGTACAAACATGAACAAAATTACTTCCCCAAGTATGTTTTACGGCGTGATACAACAGGATCACCAGACAATGCTCCAGGTTTCCATAAAAACAGATTTGATGCTGAGCTCAAAGACAACTCAGTTCCTCTGAGGATCCAGAAGCTTCATGTGACAGACTCTGCTGTGTACTACTGTGCTCTGAGGCCCACAGTGACAGGAAACACCAAAACTCTGAACAAAAACCTTTGGAGCAAAGACAACAGAATACTCCACAACATCCACTAGAGGGAGTCACACTCTGTTAAACCACTGATTTCTGACTCATTGGACTGATGACAAAGACAACAGAGAAATGAAGCAGTTCACATCTGAGACAGAGCTGCTGTTGAAGCAGAGAAGAATTTGATTGGTTGACTTGAAGTCAACTGTAACTGGCCCCGCCCACTCCACATCATCAGCTCATCCAATGACATTATTTCTTCCTCATTTTACTCTGGTGGAAGAACATTGTTGATGTGCCGTCTGTCTGGCTTTAATAACTCCAAAGACATGTTGCTTTACCTCTTTTTGCTTCTATCTCACATTATAGGTGAGTTTAAGAACAGGGATTCAACTTTTGTTCAACCTGCTGCATTAACCAGATATACAGACTGCAGTTCACAACTCTTCTTGTTTCTTTGCTCTGATAGAATGAAAATCATCTTTTCATCATCTTGTAAATTGAACTGACAGAGTTCTACAGTTGATTTTCTTGTCAATGTCCACAGAGTAACACTGTACAGGAGACATTTTCCACTGTCTTCTCCTCTCAGCCTCATGGACAATGTTAGTCTAATGGCTTCATGTTCTCTACTTTTCCCAGGACT
>NW_028181537.1:0-12000 GCF_963514085.1 Chelon labrosus
CAGGAGACCAACTCTAGGAGAAGACGAGGAAGACAAGGACAGACTTTAGGAAGCTACATGAGACCAACTCTAGGAGAAGACAAGGAAGACAAGGACAGACTTTAGGAAGCTACAGGAGACCAACTCCAGGAGAAGACAAGGAAGACAAGGACAGACTTTAGGAAGCTACAGGAGACCAACTCCAGGAGAAGACAAGGAAGACAAGGACAGACTTTAGGAAGACACAGGAGACCAACTCTAGGAGAAGACGAGGAAGACGAGGACAGACTTTAGGAAGCTAGAGGAGACCAACTCTAGGAGAAGACAAGGAAGACAAGGACAGACTTTAGGAAGACACAGGAGACCAACTCTAGGAGAAGACGAGGAAGACAAGGACAGACTTTAGGAAGCTACAGGAGACCAACTCTAGGAGAAGACAAGGAAGACAAGGACAGACTTTAGGAAGACACAGGAGACCAACTCCAGGAGAAGACGAGGAAGACAAGGACAGACTTTAGGAAGCTACAGGAGACCAACTCCAGGAGAAGACAAGGAAGACGAGGACAGACTTTAGGAAGACACAGGAGACCAACTCTAGGAGAAGACGAGGAAGACAAGGACAGACTTTAGGAAGCTACATGAGACCAACTCTAGGAGAAGACAAGGAAGACAAGGACAGACTTTAGGAAGCTACAGGAGACCAACTCCAGGAGAAGACAAGGAAGACAAGGACAGACTTTAGGAAGCTACAGGAGACCAACTCCAGGAGAAGACAAGGAAGACAAGGAGAGACTTTAGGAAGACACAGGAGACCAACTCTAGGAGAAGACGAGGAAGACGAGGACAGACTTTAGGAAGCTAGAGGAGACCAACTCTAGGAGAAGACAAGGAAGACGAGGACAGACTTTAGGAAGACACAGGAGACCAACTCTAGGAGAAGACGAGGAAGACAAGGACAGACTTTAGGAAGCTACATGAGACCAACTCTAGGAGAAGACAAGGAAGACAAGGACAGACTTTAGGAAGCTACAGGAGACCAACTCTAGGAGAAGACAAGGAAGACGAGGACAGACTTTAGGAAGCTACAGGAGACCAACTCTAGGAGAAGACAAGGAAGACGAGGACAGACTTTAGGAAGCTAGAGGAGACCAACTCTAGGAGAAGACGAGGAAGACGAGGACAGACTTTAGGAAGCTACAGGAGACCAACTCTAGGAGAAGACAAGGAAGACAAGGACAGACTTTAGGAAGCTACAGGAGACCAACTCTAGGAGAAGACAAGGAAGACAAGGACAGACTTTAGGAAGCTACAGGAGACCAACTCTAGGAGAAGACAAGGAAGACGAGGACAGACTTTAGGAAGCTAGAGGAGACCAACTCTAGGAGAAGACGAGGAAGACGAGGACAGACTTTAGGAAGCTACAGGAGACCAACTCTAGGAGAAGACGAGGAAGACGAGGACAGACTTTAGGAAGCTACAGGAGACCAACTCTAGGAGAAGACGAGGAAGACGAGGACAGACTTTAGGAAGCTACAGGAGACCAACTCTAGAAGAAGACGAGGAAGACAAGGACAGACTTTAGGAAGCTACAGGAGACCAACTCCAGGAAAAGACGAGGAAGACGAGGACAGACTTTAGGAAGCTACAGAAGACCAACTCCAGGAGAAGACGAGGAAGACGAGGACAGACTTTAGGACGCTACAGAAGAGCAACTCCAGGAGAAGACGAGGAAGACGAGGACAGACTTTAGGAAGCTACAGAAGACCAACTCCAGGAGAAGACGAGGAAGACGAGGACAGACTTTAGGACGCTACAGAAGAGCAACTCCAGGAGAAGACGAGGAAGACGAGGACAGACTTTAGGAAGCTACAGGAGACCAACTCCAGGAGAAGACGAGGAAGACGAGGACAGACTCTAGGAAGCTACAGGAGACCAACTCTAGGAGAAGACGAGGACAGACTTTAGGACGCTACAGGAGACCAACTCTAGGAGAAGACGTTGAAGACAAGGACAGACTTTAGGACGCTACAGGAGACCAACTCTAGGAGAAGACGAGGACATCTCTACTTCCTGTTACGTCGGCGGCGATGTACAGAAACCTTCAGCAGAGTTTCAGTCATCTAGTAACGACCAGATTGGCAAACGACGTGAATCAATCATTTATTGGTTCCAGCTTCTTTTAGATCAGATCATTTACAATCTCCTTTCTCCCTTTCTGACATTTTACAGATCACAATGATTGATCAGATAAATGATTAGTCGTATCAATCGAGAGCAAACCTCGCCGCTCATTCGAAATCTGTGTGAGAAACAAATAAAAGTTTCGTTTGCTTATTTTCTTTGACATTTCATGTGTTTCTTGGAAAGACGTTTGTTTGCAAACCCAGTCCAAAAGAACATTAATCATCCGAGACTGAATCTGTTTATGTGACAAAGAATGCAGGTCGTACACTTCAGAGTTTCAGTTTTCCTCCTTAAAACAAACAGCTGCAGCGTCAATTTAAAGTGTCAGTAATCTAAAATTTCGTGGATGATTGTGTGCAGCGTGAAAGATAAAGCCTGTCAGGACACACAGCGCTCAGATTTAGAGCCGCATTCCTCGACTCCACCGAGCGTTTAAGCATCTTTCCTGCTCACAGACGCGTTTTTCACTCAGCACTCAACATTCCCAGCGTCATATCAATATTTTTTAACAGTTGTGTCTCAGGGGGGGGCTGCTGCTGACCTTAGGGGGTTTGAAGGGGTAGTCTGGCGTGAAGGCGATGTCCAGGAAGAAGACCCCTCCCTCGTACACGGAGCCCGGGGGCCCCAGGATGGTCGACCTCCACTCGTAGATGTTGTCTCCTTTGGGGCCGGCGCTGGAAAATTGAAACAAAAGACGTGTTAATATGTTAATCAGCACGGAGCGCCGGACTCCCGACATCCTGGAGCTGGAAGCGCCGGCGGGCTGACGAGAGATTTTGGGGGAAGGAGCAGCTGAGGCGGTAAGTGCTGGCTTCTTCTTCTGACAAGTTAATGATGGAGATTTTGGGGGGAAAAGCTGAAGCCGTGGAGGGTTTGAGGGTTTCTCAGTTGGAGGTTATTTTAGCAGGAGCTTTCAAAACGACTGAGTTTCCTGCTCCTGACACTCAATCTGAAGCAAAAATCAAAGTCTTTAACAAGACAAGAAAAGAGCTGATGTGTAAAAACGTATTTATAGGTCAAAACGGTGTAAAAATGATTTCATATTCGAGTTATTTATCCTGAGTGGAGGCTGGAGGTCACATCTGTTGTATAGGCCTGGTAATTAATGCCATTTCCATATTAAGGGATCCCCCACCTCCCCCACCCCCCGTACTGTTGTTTGTGGTTAAGACCCTGATCTGGCACCGAGCCTGGAGGACACCGGGACAACGTCCAGATCACAAAGTCTGGGACAATGAACAATCCCTCCGATTTCATGTAATTACAGAGGCACGGTGTTTAACGCTAACCCCTCGCTGCTGGCAGATGTGCTTACAAATAACCGCAGCCTTCAGAAGCTGTGATATCTCTTTTATTTAAACCCAACAACCAACCAACCAACAGGCAGATATTTCCTGTAGAATAGCCTCAAAGCAGCATCTGGCTCCAAGCATGCCCTGCACAATAGATCAGTCTCCATAAATAGAAATAAGACATTTCCTTCCTCCTTCGCTGTCAACACACACACACACAGATTTCCACTAATCGACTGTGCCACTCTTTCACACTGCCCCTCTCTTTATAATTTTTTAATTAGCTAATTATGATTGCGTCTTCTCTCTGGGGAATCACATCAGAGCTGATAAGAAATTCTCCAGTCTGGACTATTACTGAGAAAACCTTGGATTTATTGTGTAAGAATTAAAATAAAGTAAAAAAAACACTGTTCAGGGACCATGCTGGTTTATTTGTAAAGAAGATTTATTTCAATTATGGGATATTAACACTGGTTTCATTTGTTTTGGCGAGCACAAGCAGCACACAGCGCGTCCAAGAGACAACCACAATTGCAAGTTTTATTCCTCCTCCAAACAAACCCCGTTGCATTTTGTTAGTACAGAGAGAAATGTCGGAGCCAACTAAAGGAAATGACCTCAAAATAGACGGGTTTACAGACACACACAGAGACAGATGTTAACATGTGATAGGCAGCGGTTTGGGCCTGTCATAACAACATAAAGTGAGGCTGAACCACATTACAATCCCCTGCTTCATATTCAGCCGTCCCCTGCGCTCTTCTGCGAAACTCAAGAATTCAATCTTTCCGTCGCGACTTGACGCAAACCGATCGGGGTTTTTTCAGACGAGATGTCAACATCTGTCCAAATAATGACTTACTGAATGTCTATTCTTGACTTGGAAGGAATCCTCGGATGAGAAAAGGTCGCAGGAGTTCTTCAGATCTACTAAATTATCAGGATTTATTGTCCCTCTGCAGAGGAATGCTGAAATTCCTCCAGGGGTTTAGTGTTTAATGAAGGCCGAAGCACAGATCCCATGGATGTGAATATTTAAAAAAGATGGAACAAGAAAACCGAGATTTCAATCATCAATCATTGACTAATTTTCCAGGGTAGGGAATAAATTCAGCTTCGTATAATAATAATATAACACAGCCCTCTCATACATTTGAATGGGTGACACAGTTGGTGTAATATCTAATGCAACATCATTCAGAAATATGCAGTAGCAGCCTGGTTACATTCCTGGTGGCTCACGACATATTTTAGCGGCTGATAAGATAAAAGGTTTAACTGTTATCACCACCTGTTGTTAAATCACCTCTGAGACTAACAGAACTGATGTGACGTCTAATAATAAACTTCACTCAAACTGGATTTTAGAGATAATATTTGATGTCTCATCCATAGCTTAAGAAGCAGCAGCAGCAGCAGCTCCATTTGTCTGAATGCTGGTCCTAGAAAAGGCAGCCTTGAGCTACATTTACATTCCTGTGTCTCTGAGGTGTCAGGAAATCTTTCTGATATTGTTCAGAGCTCCAGGCAGCGACCAAGCAGTCACACTGGGGATTTTCTGAGACACAGCGAACATATGCGACCAGCAAATTTGAAGCCAGTCTGGTAAACGGCCTTGATTGACACTGCAGTAGACTGATTGAGTTATTCTTTATGAGGTTGTAGTTTTGCGTCTCCTTGTTGACAGTTCTCACGTTCTTTGCCATAATTCTGCAGCTGTACGACGTCAGTTTGAAGTTTCTGGTGTTTTTGTGTCTCGTTCAGTCAAAATCTTTACAGTCACTGGCTCTCCATGACAACGTGCTTCCACAAGACCTCACAGTCGATGCTGCGACGGATTTATTTCGGTGAATGAGGAAGCGTCAAACTGGCTTTGAGTTTCTTCTTGTTGATTTACCGGTATGTCACTAAATAAAGAATTATTTTTTTTTTATTACTCTGCAGATCCAGAGTCTGGACGTTGGTCCTTTCAGCTTGGTCCACGCTCAAATAATACTCGTTAGGGCTGTGTTTATAAAAGTCTATTTTTAGGATTCAAATCGTTCTTGGATTGATTTATTAAATATATGTAATTTCTTTTCTTGCTGCACTTTCACAAGACGGGTTTCAAGACAAAACATGACAGAAGCTACAACCCTGACAGCACCATCAGACTGAATGGAAATACTACACCACAAATCTCTGGAAGCAATGACAACATGAATGTTGCGAAAACCTTTTTCACAACGACGCAAAATTATCTCATCCTACCTCTAACAGCAGGCAGGAGGTCAGATGACACATTGTACAAGCTACAGTAGTTTATTTAAGTCCTTTTGTTATAAAACCACTATGTTTGTAATTATAGTATTAATCTGACCGGTCGATAAGTGCTGTAGATCTTTTTCAAACATGTCAGCTCTCACGTTACTTTATTTTTACACTGGCTGCTGTTGAAAGAACAGTTTATTTTCCGTGCTCAAGGCGATCTTTCCCCCCTTGTGAAACTCACCCGCACATTTCTCAGCTACACACACCTCAAGATAACACTTCCATTACCGCAACATTCTCGCCAAAAGCTTCCCTGACACCACGAGAAAGAAACAGAAAGAGAAAGAGACTGCAGTCTATTCCATTTCTGATAGAAGGAGATGCTCACTTCTTTCGAGGGCCAATGAGTTTGTACCGAGACGATAATAACACAGACATGATGGAAAGATAAAAGATGAGCGGGCATGGCCGAGGGTCTTCACTTAGCAGCGGAGATTGCTGTAGGGGATCTGACAACCGCACAAGGGCTGTGGATAAAGGGCTAAGTCAATAGCTGAATGTGCATGCCACCGCTGGCTGTTGCTCGGAGACCTCCTCCTCCTCCTCCTCCCCCCCCCCCCCCCCCGTCGACTCGGGCGTTCCTGCGGTGCTTTGTTGCAGCTGGTTGAAGGCCAGCTCATTCAGGATCTGCCAGTCTCTCGCTCGACTATCGGTTTTTTAGGAAAGGAGAGGTGAGGCCGTCGCGAGAGGCACCGCAGAGTGCTCGCGTGAGATCCCATTCACCGCGCTGTAATTAATGTGTGTACAGGAGTTAAAAGCCTTAGGATTGTTAGACCCCTGTGTTAATAGCTGTGTAAAATATTATGCTCTCCAGCTGACACTTTCAGTTCGGACTAATTAGTTTGTAAATCTTTTTTGCCACCTGATCACATCCTAACCTTTTAATAATCACGGTCAATCTGATCTTAAACAAAATGTCCTCCCCTGGAGATTCATGATTCATTTCCTTGTATTCTCCTACATCACAACTGGATTCAGTCCAATAAATATTTCTGTCAGAGTTAATGTAGTGTGAAGGAGGTAGCTCGTACCTTGGCTCCAGAAAACTTATGTTCTCTACTCCTTTTTTTTTTGTTTGTTTTTGTGACGAATCAAGTTGGTAGTATTGAACAATGATCCCCTAACTACCACCTCACCAAACATCCACGTTGCATAATTCACACATTTCTGTCTAACTGACGTAATTTTCTCAAGTAATGTTCTTCTGTACAGCAGACATGTTCAGTCATGTGATTATGATTCCTCATCTTCTTCTTCTTAGACTGTTGGCAGCTTTGACGCTAGCCAACTACCATTTAAACAGAAGATGATGAAGACGTTTTGACGCTACAGGGACGTGGTTTTGGTTTATGGAAGACCTAAAATAAATAAATATAAAATATCCCCAATCCGATCACTTTAAAAACGCCTGAATCTGCGTAGATACCGATCGAGACGTCCCTAAATCAGTGTAGACTGTGCAACGTTTAGACCAACAGAGCTCGTATTCTCCTGTTAGGATTCTGTCTCGTCACGCTCGACTGGCGCTTCACAAAAATCAGGATCAATGTGAAGTCGGCGATAAGAACAACAAACCTGCAATTATCCAACACCCAGGCCTGAAACTGAGACTGACGGTCAGACAAATACACCTGTCACTTCTGTCTTTCTTCCTCCGTCTCCGTGGAAAAACAATCTTCTCTTTCAAGCCAGACAGACCTGCCCTGCACAAAAAAAAAACATGACCGCCGAGAAGAGTGCTGCTTGTGGGGCTTTGTCGTAGGCTGAAATTACAATAACCTCTGTGTAAGGAGCGCTACATCTGCAGTGCACTGTCAGCCAAACGCCTGGATTCACTGAGTATCTGGGTCATTTGTTTCAGGGGTCTGGGAGACATTAGTGCGCGGGTGTCCGTGAGAATCTTCCCACTGCCCTGTCCTCTGAGATTACGCTCACGGAGGAACCCACTTTGACAGCTGTGCAGCTTCCTCCACAACAGAGCTCCAAAATAGAGCTTAACCACAGATCTGCACTGCTCGCTTGTTCTTTCTTCTGGCGGCTCTTTACTTTCAACACAAGGAGCTGGGATTCTTTTTGAAGTCTAGGTTTCAATAAACACATCTCTAAGTAGTCTATTAATCTTTTGGTTAACTTCTTAAAATATCACACATCTTTTCCTCATAAATGTTACTCAAACATAACAATGACACATTTGAACATATCATCTATGAATGAAAATCCTAATTCACGCTTGAACGCTTGAAGTTTTAGATTTATTGAGTGTAATTAGGAAAGACGTTTTTACTTTATTCTGATTTAACTTCAATGTCAACTGCAATTTTTCCAATAAAAGTTAACTGCTATTCCTAGGGTTCACACAGATTTAGTAAGAGTTATGGACATAACACAACACTGAGGCCTAAAACTAAACTGCAATTGCATTTCTTTTTCGTAAGAAACGTCTTTGAACTAAAACAAAGCAAAACATTCGGAGTTTTCGTTATTTATAAGTAAATATGCTGTCGTGTTATTGCTCCGGTCCCCCTTGACATCAAACTGGGCTGTATGTGGCCCCTGACCTAAAATGAGTTTGACACCCCTGCTGTAGAGGGTCACCATTCATACTAATGTTAAGCTAACAGTCGTGTCTATGTGAGAGGGAACACAGCAGACAAAGAGAGACCATAAGAACAGAACTCCACATAAAAACCTCAGAACCAACCAACAACCTTCGTATTGGTTAAAACCACTGCCAAACGGTTGTTTATCCCAAATTGGAGCATAAAGTTAATTAAAATCTAATCTAATCGTTTGGATTAATATGTGCAGAAACTGTCTGCTTACAACTTGTAAATGGGAAGTAGACAATAACCACGCTAGCGATTAGCATCTGCTCTTCTCAAAAACAACGATGACTCCAAGGCCCTGACCACCAACCAACCATCAACCATGAGCGACCACTTCGTTTTCTTTTTTCTATCAGTTTTGAGTCACTGGTCGTATTACTGCCCTCTGCAGGATATAAGTGTTAACAACGAGAAGTGTCTCTCAAGCGCTGTGGTCTCAGTTTTAAATAAATTTCCTCTCATTTGACGTTTGTGTGAGGGCTATCTTATTATTAAACATTGCGACGGGTTAACATCGACTCATTTACACATTCAACCAAAGTGTAGCCACCATGATTCAGTCGTTAACTGAGAAGGAGCGAACATCTCTTCCTACGGACCTAGTTCAGTTCTTCACCTTGACAAAGACAAAGATAGACACTTTAAAAGACTTCACTGAGTAGAGGAGGAGTAAACACAGGAGAGGAACTAGCACCAGAGACCAAGACTGTTACTGGACATTCAGCAAGACGGACAAATCTCTCTGGGCTTTCGCAATCTTTGAGGCTACGAGCTCACGAGCGTTTACCTCAAGGAAACATCATCCAAAACTTGTTTTCTGGCTGTAATTTCTTTTCAAATAGAAGTCACCAAGAATAGCTAGAGGAATATTTTTGTGTTCTGCTGTTTCTCATGAACTGAACCAACTGTCATCTACCAAGAGATGGACAACGACTTTACATGTGGACAAAGAAACAGAAAACTGTTTCTTCCCGTTATAGCAAGAGGACACTTTACCGAAGACTTCCTTCATTTTCTACCTTTCATTCTCAGTTCCTAAAAATCCGAGCCGTGCCCGGTGATCACAGAGAGCTGTGATAATTTCCATATATATTGAGTGACCTTTTCCTCCCATGAAACGGCGCAGTATGTTGGACCACAGTGTCCTTTGCCCGTTTAATCATCCACACCGCCTTATTTCATAGACACATAGTCTGCAGATTGGTGCCAATGCCTAAAGATAACCTTTATCTTTTGTGTGAGAGCTGGGCTAATCTTTGCAAAAGCATCACTAACCTCTCTCATAGTCATTGTCACCCATTCTCACAGACGTCAGGGATCAGGTTAAGTTGTTCAAAGAAGACACGTTGGTGAATTCATGACCGCTCCAAACATTATTTACCGCCATTAACTGACAAAACCGTTCTCGTGTCGGTGCAGGCTCAAATGTCAGACCAGAATAAACATCAAAGACGACACTGCGAGCGAGCGGCAATAAAGAATGCGAGAGTCTAAAACCACACAGCTGCAGGGAAACAGCAGGAACAAACCCGTCTTCTGTGCTTTCTAAATGACTGCGGGGTGGAGATGGACTCTTACAGAAACTGTTATTTAGACAAACGATACACAAATCCCTCCTTCGCTGTCAGAGAAATTATAAGTTTACCACTGGTAAAGTCTTCAAAGGTTGTCTAACAAATCTGCAGCAGTCGATTAAGGAAACACACGCTAGTTTGTTACGGAGCTAGATCACATTATTCTACTAGTGTTGGGTAATCTGTGAAGTTTCTGACATTATGAGGCAACCACCAAGTCTAATTACAGCTCTTCCACCTCCGTTCTCAGAAATTTTTCATGAAACGTTCACACCCTTTCTAAGAATTTACTTCCACATGTTGCACGTGGAAGTAAATTCCCATAACACGCCCCTTTACGCATATATTAACGGTTTTCGTTTTTGCTTTTACGTTTAGCTCTTCAACAACTGCTGCGACTGACGTACGCGGTGAAAATACGAGGAGGAACATTCTGCTATAATAGCCCGGCACTTCATGAAGGTTTCAAATAACTGAGACATTTAACTTCTCCTGACATTTAACTTCAATAAATCATTTAGCTTCAACAAATCCACATCTATTTTGTGAACTGCACCAGTGTAGGGTGACAGCGCAGGGAGGTGTTGAAAGGTTTCTATGGATTTATTAAAACTACTCTACAGGAAGCCGGTGTAATCATCACAGCTAAACAGAAATGAGCGCACGTCTAAAAGTGTTTGATGCATCTTAAAAGATCAGATTAGCGGAATATTACTTTCACGCACTGTAACGCGCGAGGTCGGAAAAACATTGCAATCATAATCAAACACAAAACCGGTGTGTTTCTGAAGCCGCCTGTCGCCCGGCGCGGCGTTTACAGCTACCAGGTAAACAGCTCTCTGGGGCAGAAGCTGCACCAAGGGGCTGATGAATAAAACAGGAGAGTAAACGAGTAATTGAACGTGAATCAGTGTGTTTTGGAGCTCGCGTACGCCGCTCGGCACAAATAAAGCCATTATGTGCATTATTGGTCGTTCCAGCGCTTTCCCCACCGGCTCATTTTGTTCCAAACAGCACCGTCATTCAGTTAAGATCTCTTCTATCAGTGTGGCTGCTGTGGTTATCAGAAGAGGAACTATAATGAAGCAATCTTCTTCCACCCCCCACCTCCCCCCCTCCCAACCAGACCCCCACCCCACCCCAGCCGACCGTGAAAGAGCTCCAAGACCAATTACTGTGCAGCCCGACAGCCGAGGTGACACCTCCTTCCTCTGTTCTCTCGTCTTTATTGTCTCAAATGACATGGTTTGTTTTTTTTAATCAAGCCTTTTATTGTTAATCTGTACGATGAATACTGCAATTACTGACCGGAAGGTTCATCCGGCGGCGGCGGCGGCAGCAGCAGCAGGGGCTGTGGTTGAGTAGGTGGACGGATGCGTCGCAAAGAAGTCGAAGGAAATAATAAAATTTTATTCCCACAGACAGAGAACCTCGCACGCTGGGCTCGATCGATCTAAACAGCGCTGGGTATTGAGCTGAGGAAGTGTACTTCAGAAGAACTGGCCTTTAGCTCGGGAAGTTTAAAGTCATGCAAACAGAGCTGTAAATAAAAAAGGATCCGTTTGTTATCCTCTGGTTTGTCTTTTCTAATCCTGCAAGACGCTTTTGAGGTACGACACAGATTTTTGGTGTGGTAAGCACTTCTTTCTTTCTTTCTTTCTTTCTTCTCCCCCCATCTGTGCTGCTGCGCGCTGCCAGCGTCTGACGCAGTGCAAATGTTTGCCTCTGGCCAGAAATTAATAATGCAGACGCATATACAATTACCATAACACACCCGGTTTGCATAAAGGAAAACAGCACAACATCATGAGTCATAAAAATATCACTTAGCCAACAAGAAATGCTGCGCAGAGTGAAGGATGATGCAAGGAGGAATATGAAATAATGAGGACAGCAGGACCAACTCCTGCCAAAGCTGTGCAAACACACAATTGCACATTTTATCCTCTACGTTTTTTGTATTTTTTGATTTTCTAGCTTTTACATTTGTGCTTATTGTACCAACCACCACAATAAACTCCTCATATGTCTGAGTAGCTTTAGAAATTCCTC
>NW_028181536.1:0-2000 GCF_963514085.1 Chelon labrosus
TCCTGCCGTAGCCTGGCAACGAGGAGGATTTGGCAACGTACGAGTCTGGAACAACAAACATAAACATGCAGCGGTCAACAAACACAAAGAACTGTGCAAAGTAACACAGACAAAGTCACACTACCTCTATTGTTCACGGTGCTTTGGTGGTTTTATTTATATATTTGTGCGTCCAGAGGACTACATATAGTGTACAGCATTACATGTAATAAAATAAACTCCAAAGAAATGATTCAAAACAGGGCGGCACAGTGGAGAGGTGGTTAGCACTGATGCCTCACAGCGAGAAGGTCCCGGGTTCGAATCCATGGGCCGACTGGGCCTTTCTGTGTGGAGTTTGCATGTTCTCCCTGTGTCTGCGTGGGTCCTCTCCGGGTACTCCAGCTTCCTCCCACCGTCCAAAGACATGCTCATTAGGTTCATTGGTGATTCTAACTTGGCTGTAGGTGTGAGTGTGAGTGGCTGAGGAGGGTATGCTAATCTGAATACATTTCCAGAGCTGAAATTTGACCAGTGGAAGTCCAAAATCCATGTGTCATTTTGTTGACATTTCATGAATGACAAGATACTAGACGTATAGAAAAAGAAATCACCATGCTTTTAGGAATTAGTAGTTAAATGAAATGAATGATATCTGAACAAAGCGCTCTGTAAAAACCTTTAGAATATAGACAAGGATGAAACCAGAGAGTCTGATGTACGGTACTGTATGCAAGTGCTACTAAAATGTAGATTTCAGCCTCAGAATATGAGAAAAAAACATATGGTTGAACACAAGGACTCATGAAACATGTCAAAGGTGGTTAGCTACATTATTTCTGGTATCACAAGTTCTCAAATTCTAAAATGTGAGAGTTTAAATGTGCAAATTAAACAGTAATGTTCAATAAAATATCCAGCAATTTTCAATAATTGACACATTTTCAGTACAGTTTTGCATTTCTTTCCACTAGTCTGAAAGAAGACACGTTATTGAAGTAAAAATAGCCCAAAATCTCTAAACTGAGCGGCGACTATGAAAAATTAATGTTCTTGCATCACAGCAGCTAAACGGCGCCTCGCTCATACGTTGCTGAAAGATTTCTGAAACACGCTTCAAATCCATCTTCGCCAATCTTAGAATATCACACTGCGTAAACTATTTCTAACGCTTGGTAAAAAGGATTCAAAGCAGCAGCGTCCCCGTCACATACCAGAACAGATGACTGAATCTCAAGGCCTCTACTGCTTGGCCTCCCTGTGCCCTGATCTGATCTGCTTTGGAAAACTAACAATTAGTGTCTTGACAAATGCCTAATTTTGGGAGTGGGGTGACTTTAATAACAGCTGTTTGGATGTTTAAACACTTACATTAAACTGTAACCATTGGCAACCACCAGCATCCGAGCATCCTCCTGTCAAGGCTGTATTTGTGGTGTGCACTGCTGCAGCAGAGGCAGCAGAGGGCAGTAGAGCTACACTGAGCCTCTCTGTTTTCTCTCTTGACTACTTTCTCTTGCCCTTCCCTTGCTTATCTTTCTTTCTTGATCCTTGTCTACATCATTGATTCTTCCCCTTGTCATTTGCTCTTCCCTCCTCTGTTCTCTCTCCCTCCCTCTTTTTCTTGTTCACTCTCTTGTTGAAAGGAATTAAATTACACAGCCATGTGAAAGAGCCCAGGCGAAACACCATGATGCAGCAGAAAACTGGCCAGTGTGCAAGAGCCCCTGCACAGCGTGTAGAGACACTGAACTATAATGAGTTTGTCATCTACAACTCGCACTCTTTCAACAAGAAGAAATGAGATATGGCCTCGTAGATTAGCACTGCTGTTAGTCTCGGATATGCAGTCGTTTCATCAGAGCGTGCCAAGCAGTGTGGAAACTACAAACCTAAGCATCTCATTGAACGCCATTTCCTTTCTGAAAGTTCTAATTTATAATCTCCGATGCTATATAAATCCTCTATTTGCACAACGTTTGGTCATCAATATTATTATAATGCTTTAAGGACGTCACTAC
>NW_028181535.1:0-20000 GCF_963514085.1 Chelon labrosus
CACCGGCTACAGGGCCCTGGCTAGCTGCTGGTTGTTTTTCAATGGTGCGGAACCGTGCTTCCAATTCGGAAAGCCTCGCCTCCAGTGCTGCGAATAAACTACATTTGTTACACATACCATTACCACTAAAGGAGGCAGAGGAGTAACTAAACATGTGGCACGAGATGCAGGAGAGAGAAGAGGAAGCAGAGGGAGAAGCCATGTTAATTCGCTAACGTTAGCAGACAAAGTTGATTAGAAGAGAGAGAGAGTGTGTGTGTGGTTCAAAAAGTAGCTATAGAGGACAGGTGGTTGAAGATACGTAAGAATTCCCCGCAATAAACAGAACGTTTTTTGGAAGTTGAGCGACGCTAACACTCTGTAAACAGCAATACCACACGGTGCAGAAGCAGCGTGTGGTATTGCTGTGGATCCATGCACAGGTCTGCAGTTGTGGGTGAAGAGGGAGTAGAGAAAGGGGCTCAGCACACAGCCTTGTGGCACACCTGTGAGTGTGACAGTGGTGGAGCAGATGTGGCCTGACCTCACGTGTTGTGGTCTGTTGGTCAGAAAGTCCATGATCCAGTTACAGAGGGAGGTGTCGGTGCCCAGGGCTCCAAGTTTGGTGATTAACTTGGAGGGGATGACAGTGTTGAATGCCGAGCTGAAGTCAGCAAACAGCAATCGTGCATAGGTGTGGTTATTGTCCAGGTGTGAGAGCACAGAGTGCAGAGCTGTGGAGACTGCATCATCTATGCTCCTGTTGCTGCGGTAGGCAAACTGGTGTGGGTCCAGTGTGGGAGGGAGGGAGTCCTTCAGGTGCGCCAGGACCAGTCGCTCGAAGCACTTCATAATGATGGGTGTGAGTGCTACGGGTTGGAGTGTTTTGGAACTGGCACGATGGATGTCGCTTTGAAACATGTTGGCACAGCTGCTTGGGCGAGGGACAGGTTGAAAATGTCCGTGAAGATCCCGGTGAGCTGCTCGGCACATGCTCTGAGCACACGTCCTGGGATGCCATCTGATGGTCCTCACTGATGGCCTGACACGGTTGATGAGGGGTAATATTTGGGGGTGAGGAACAATGAAAGGTGATCTGACTGTCCGATGTGGGGGAGGGGGGTCGCGGTGTAAGCGGCGGCCATGTTTGTGTAAACATGGTCCAAAGTCTTGTTACCTCTGGTGTGGCAGGAAACATGCTGGTGGAATTTGGGCAATAAAAGCAGCCTCCGGGTGATCAGTCTGTTGTTTACTAATGGCCGCATAAAGTTCGTTCATTGCGATCTTAGCATTAGCATCCGGTGGAATATAAGCAGCAATGATGATGGTGGATGTGAATTCCCGTGGCAGATAGAAAGGTCTACACTTAACCATGAGAAACTCCAGGTTAGCTGAGCAGTGGCTTCCAAGAGTAACAGAGTCCGTACACCAAGCCTTGTTGACATATATGCACAAACCTCTGCCTCTGGTCTTGCCGGAGTCATCAGCTGATCTATCCGCCCGGTGTGTGTAGCGTCCGGCTAGCTCGATAGCACTGTCCGTGTAACCATGTTTTGGTGAGAATCATGATATTACAGTCCAAAAGTCTCTTACTGTGGGTGAGGCGTAGTCGTATCTCGTCCATCTTGTTTGCCAAAGACCGCACATTAGCGAGGAAGATGCTGGGCAAGGGGAGCCGGTGTGGTGTTAGTCTTAGCTTAGCTTTTAGCCCTCTGCGTTTCCCTCGCTTTTGTTTACGATCTCTGCGCCGCCTGCGAGCACTTCTGCCCGGCCGGGTAGAGTGCGAAGCCACCGGTGTTCTGGCGATCTCAGGGATAGATGGGAGATCGGTGATAAAAGTGTCCGAGGAGCGTAATCCGATGTCCAAAAGCTCATGTCGGGTGTAGGATGTAAAGGCACAGCTGTTTTGACCAAACAGACCCGAGATGAGCAGGAATAATACAGCAAAACTGCAAAAACTGGGGAGACGCTGAGCCGCGCGATGTTCTCGCGCCACCATCTTGGTCGTTATCCAAGTTGTACTTGGATAACGACGTTGATCGTTATCTTGGTTGTTATTATTGATGATTTAGTCTGTAGCGCACTTGTTTTAATGCGACTTTTCTATATACTATAATGTAATGCTGATCATCTGGAACAGAATAATTGGGAAGACATTCAGACTGTTCTGTCCTTTAGTGTCTTCAGTCACTCTCAATCACTTAAGGTGAGTGTGATTTGATTTGTCTGTGGAAGATCTAACATGTTGGCCATGTGTCTTGTTCAGAGTGTGGAGGTTCACTGACTGCAGACAAAGGCTTTCTCTCTTCACCTTTCTTTCCGTCCAACTACCCTCCACGGACCTCGTGTGTTTGGAGCATCCAGGTAACTCCACCTCCTTATTTATTGATCTAATGAGAATAATCATGGGACTGTTTAAATGCAAAGGGTTCCTCCTCTGTCAAGAAAGGTCTGATAGTGACTATAAAAAGATTCATCCTATGAGAGCAGGAATGTAGAAACCTTGCCATAAATTAACTGAAGTCTTTCTTCCTCTTCTGTAACCTGACCCTTTTTATTGAATGACAGCTAAATGCTCACATCCATATGCTATCTTGATCACACTAGCTACGTTTGCCTGATCACTACATCTTTAGATTGATCGGTCGTAGTGATCACCGATGAACTGTTTCCATGAAAACTAAACAAATTTATGAGTTTCCATCAAAACATCAATCACTATAGAACTTTATTCGCAACGATGTCCTGATAATGTGGCAATCATATCTAATGAAAGAGAACAGAAGAAGAGGGGGAACAGTCATTTTTTCCAGTCTTTATTGACACCACTGAGTTACTTGATGTATACCTACTCAGAAAGAACGGATTCATCACCACCACCAGAAAAGTCCATTGTAGCTGCTACAAAGCCCCTTCTGTATTTTCTGTTTTCACAGCTCATTAAAATTTGATTTAGTGGAAAGCCCAAATTTATAATGTGTATAATGTTTGACAGGTTTAATGCTTATCATGGTTATGGTCATATTAGATCTTCTGATGGCACAAGAATCACCAGTGGCTTGGAGAATTTCTCTTTTCCTGCTCGGTTCAATCTTCATTTACAGAACATTTCATTAAAAAGACAAACTCCGCAGATATCACTGAGACTCTGACTTTACTGTCAGAAATATTATTATTATTGTTATTGTTATTTTTAGTTTCATTTATTATTATTGTCTCTGTTTCAGTTTAATTTCATGTGGGATTTCATAATCACTTTTCTGTTTCAGGTCGCGACAGACAAGTTTGTGAAGATTCAGTTCAACACATTCTCAGTGGGAAATGAAAGTAAACAGTGTTCCGATGATTACGTAGAAGTCGACAATCAAAGGTCAGGATTTCTTGTTTCTGTTTCACGTCATAAAATCATGTGATGACTCCTGATGGATCTACTGAGGGTCATTGTCCTGTATTGATTAGTTGAAGCTTTACCTGCCGTCTCTCTCTGCTGCAGGCTGTGTGGCCACAGTTTAAAAAGCAAAGTGATCACCAGCAAAAGCAACCAGATGACCATCAAGTTCAACTCAGACTCATCCTACGTTTACCAGGGTTTCACCGCTGAGTATGAAGCCTTCATCCCAACCAATCGTAAGACAGATGTTTTTTCTGTTTCATTTAAGGGCTGCAGTCATTTTTAAAGCTAATCAGCAGTTTTTAGATTCTACTCCCTTCCTCAATTTTGTCCTGATTGTCTGATGGCATTGATCAGCTTGTCCGGGAAGGTTCCAGTGCAGCAACAACCTTTGCATCAACAGGACTCTGCAGTGTGATGGCTGGAGCGACTGTGGAGACGACAGCGACGAGGTCAACTGCAGTGAGTCAAACATCTGTGGAGATGTTTTTTCTTGTAAAGAGAATCACCAGTAACAGTTGGTTTGTCTTTGAACAGCGTGTGAGGCGACTCAGATGAAGTGTAAAAACGGTCACTGTAAACCTAAATTCTGGCAGTGTGATGGCATTGACGACTGTGGAGACAATACAGATGAAGAAACCTGTGGTGAGTCAACTGTCAAGAACTCAATCAAATCCTGTAAATGCAAATGTTGAATCAGGAGGGAAGACAGAATATCAGCAGTCTGGGTGAAAACATTGACTTGTTCATTAGAGCTTTGAGTAAAAAGACTTCAGGGTGGTTGAATGTAAGAAAGTGTTCTTTGAGGATCTCACAGCTGCTGGTGTTTCTGTTTGCAGTAAAATGTAAAGGAGAGTTTTCTTGCAAAAACGGCCGCTGTGTCTCAGAGAAGATGAGATGTGACGGGAAAAACGACTGTGGCGACGGATCTGATGAGTCCAAATGTGAAAGATGTAAGCAGGGATGCTGAAATTAATTATTTGAAAAGTCTGTATAATAATCATTTTCACTAAAATCTTTTTATTTTTCTGTCATACAAGACACATTACTGCTAACCAAGAAATGAAATGAGATTTACTTCAGATAATTCTTTTGAGTTGTGATCGTTGGTGTTAGCAGAGGGTCTTGGTTAGGGTTAGCTAATACGCTTCAGCAACTAACACTAAGTGAGATGATAAACTTCTCAGTGTAAATTTTCTTTTAGTTCATCTCATAAGAGCGGTGAGTTATAAAACTTCAGTAAATGTCTAATGAATCAAGTCAGTGTTTTGATGTAAGCTACTAGGGGTGTAACGGTATTTGTATTCGTCCCGCGGTGTCACGGTACGGGCGTCACGGTTCGGTGCACGCAGTCATCAGGCGAATACATCTGAGTGAGTAGCCTATTAAATAACAGAAAAAAGAAAAAGTCGAGTCCTCCCTTCAGTCCCGGTGGCAGTATTGAGCCTAAAAGCTGCCAGCTAACGTTATTAGCCTTCAGAAGAAGAAAGACAGACGAAGAAGAAATGTAATGGTGTGGCGCATGGAAGGATGTACTAAGAGAAGTGTGGAGTTGGAAGAGCCGCCGGCTTCAATCACCAGTGTGGGAACACTTTGGTTTCCCGGTGCAACATAATGGTGATAGCACGCGAGTGGTGGACCGGACAAAGACCGTCTGCTGACGATGTTTGGCGGAGGTGCAGTACGTCACTGGAAACACATCAAACATGCTAACGCACATAAGACGGCATCACCCCGATATGTCTGTCACTGGTACGAGGAAAAAAAAACGTGTGTGCAACAAGTTAGTTGAGTTAGTTTCTTCTAATGAAGTTACCAAAGTTGCCAGTTGCTACCTGACTACCTCAGTTTATCCCTACAAGAAATTGTGCTTTTTCTTTTCCTCTGTATGAACAAAATGAATGAATGTTATGAGAACCCTCCTAATGCATTTGTTTGATGTTTTATTCTAGTTTTTACTTTTAGAACAGGAGGTGGTTTTTAGTTTTTTCAGTCTATTGGTGTCTGTTCAGAATAAATGAATTAAGCTAGTTTTATACATGTGTGAGTTTTTGTTGCTTTTTTCCCATTGTACCAAACCTGTACTGAACTGTGACCCCCACACTGAAAATCCTACCAAACCGTGACTTGTGTGTACCGTTACACCTCTACAAGCTACATAAATCAGCAGCTGTTGTCGAGAGGTATGAGTCCGACATTTTCCAATGAGCAATTTGATAATCTGTTTCAGCCTTAACATCTGTATCGTTCAAACGAGATATCTTCAGGATGTTGTATAATCCGTCTCTTGGAAACAGTGCAGACTTGCTTTTAACACTCGAGGTGTGTTATTTTTGTGGGTTGGTGCTGATGTTGCGTTTCCTTCCGTTTAGCTCTGGTGTTGCAACAGTGCTCGGAGTTCACCTTCCGCTGCAAGGATGGACGCTGTATCAGCAAACTGAACCCAGAGTGTGATGAAGAGCAGGACTGTGCGGACGGTTCTGACGAGGCCAACTGCCGTACGTTCACCACACACACAGCAGACTGCAGAGTGATGTTAACTGTTTTCAGTAACTTTAACCAGTTTATTCTTTTCAGAGTGTGGGATGCGGCCGTTCCGCAGCTCTCGCATCGTGGGTGGTGAGACTTCGAGAGAGGGCGAGTGGCCCTGGCAGGTCAGCCTCCAAATCAAGGGAACGGGACATGTGTGTGGAGCTTCAGTGTTGAGTCGCCGCTGGTTGCTGACTGCCGCCCACTGCGTCCAGGACAATGGACCCAACAAGTAGGAACTTGTTCATGTGAATTACTACATTAGACTATATTCAGAGCAATCATTTATTCATCGAGTTTGGAATGCAGGTTGATGTTTAAGGGTGAGGAGCAGGTGGAATGAGTCAGGTTTGTGTTTTCAGTTGGATCAAATATAAATGTATCTCAGCTGCCTAAAAACAGCAGCTACAAAATAAAAAGGCTTCCTGTCTCCACTTCAGTTTGAACACAGAGGAGCAGAGCTGTTTTCATATTCACGACTGAACTCATGTTTTCTGCGAGTAAATGTATTGAATGGTTGAATTCATTATTGATGCAGGTACTCGCAGGCTGACCAGTGGGAGGCCTTTTTGGGGCTGCATGTGCAGAGTCAGACCAATGAGTGGACGGTAAGGAGAAATGTGAAGCGGATCATTGCTCACCAGGACTACAACTCTGTCACCTACGACAACGATATTGCTCTGATGGAGCTGGACTCTGACGTCGACCTCAACCAGAACATCTGGCCCATCTGTCTTCCCTCCCACACATATGAATTCCCAGCAGGCCGAGAGGCGTGGATCACTGGCTGGGGAGCCACAAGGGAAGGGGGTGAGAAACTGCTGCTTCATACCTCAAAGTTCCTCTTGGTCTGAGATAAAGTGGAAGATCTGAGTGATAAGTAACTCGATCTCCTCGCTTACAGTTTCAAAGATTCAATCAAAACATGGACATACAAGTAATGTTTGTGTAATTCAGATTCTAAGATAAGACATTATTGTTATCATCCATCCACCTGCTGTCTAAGTTGTGATCTTCTTGTCAGGTGTCGGGGCGACCGTCTTGCAGAAGGCGCAGGTTCGGATCATCAACAGCACAGTGTGCAAGACCCTGATGAGTGATGAGGTCACTGACAGGATGATATGTGCAGGAGTCCTCCGAGGAGGCGTGGATGCCTGTCAGGTACAAACTAATCACTCAATTAATACATGAGGAGGTGGGACAAATATCCTAATAAACCAGCTTCTGTAGCTCAGAGCTCTGTTCAGGTTTCAGCAACTAGAAACATATTTATTTTATACAATATAAATCAAATTTTTTTTTTTTGGATATTGTATTGATCCCACAAGGGGAAATCATCTCTCTGCATTTTGACCCATCCCATCATTCACACAGTAGTGTTTACAGTTGGAGCAGAGGGCTGCGGCCTTTAAGGACCGCGCCCAGGGAGCAATTTGGGGGTTAGATACTTGCTCAGGGCACTTCAGCCATGGACATGGTGGGAGGCAAACCTGGGACCCCTCAGTCCCAAGCTGCACCTCTTACCACTACTCCCACTAAAGCCGACATGAGTGCCATTTATAATATAAAGTGGCATACAATTCAAATACTCATTTTGTTAGGTGAATTTGTCTTGAGTGATTAGTGAGAGAGCCATTGTAGCAGTCGCTTCACAGAGTAAAGATATAAAGATATAATATGGACATAATACACATTTAATACTCCAAAGTGATTGATGTTTATGTGACAGGCCTCATTGTCCTGCATGAACATACCCTCATGTGCTTTAATGTCTGTCTGGCTTTCTCAGGGTGACTCTGGCGGGCCCCTGTCTGTCACCGGCCCCAGTGGACGGGTCTTTCTTGCCGGAGTGGTGAGCTGGGGCGATGGTTGCGCTCGCAGGAACAAACCTGGCATCTACACCCGAGTTACCAAATACCGCAGCTGGATAAAGGAGAAGAGTGGAGTGTAGCAGCAGGGTGGAGGACAGCTTCTCCTGGATTACGGGTATTTTTAATGGAGACTTATGACCAGAGGAGCAGAACATAGTTATCTTTCATGTTCATCACAGAATGTCTCAATGCTTATCTTCTAGGTGGCTGAAAGTCACCATCTTCTTTAATATATAACTCAGTGCACTTCCTTAATTTTTGCTGTGTGATGCTTTGACTCAAAGAGGCTGAGGGAAATGGAGATGGCATACAGAAGCTTCCAGTCAACCAGAATTATCCTTCTAAGTAAGCTGGACTCAAACCCCCAAGAACTAGGACAGTATGCTGAGTGTCAGCAGCAGCTGCTCTCTGCAAGAAAGATGATCCCAAAAAGCTGCATCAGTCAGAACTGCTTCCAAGCGTTATATAAAAGTTAAAATATTCCAGTGTTGATAAATGTGATAATTACGAGAATCAGGGATGCATTGTCTTGTCAATCATGATGAAAAAAATAATCTCAGGGTGTATTACTGTTAATATGCACATGTTTTTTTTTTTTTGCTTGAATGATTTCTGTGTGTAGATGATTCTTATATGACAACTACTACTAGTTAACTGAAATCATATATTTAGAGGTTTAATCATGGATAAGATGTTGATTGTGATTTGGTGACACTGTGAATACAGACAAAACTTCTACTGTAGCTTCATAATATTTAAGTGACACATCCCGTTAACCATGAGCCACTACACGAAAGCTCTGCAAGCAACTCCACATTTAAATGAAAAATAGTAATACAAATTTCAGTTTAAAATCCGTTGTAAATCTCTAACTGGGTTCAGTAATCATTTTTTTGAAAATTCAGGATTCAGATTCCGCACCAATCTTGTCAGTACCCAGAAGAACTGTCAAGTTTCATTAAACTTTTGTGTAGGAACTTCTTGGAACCTCAAGAGATTCAAAAACCATTAAATAACAGGGTTCCTCCGGGTTTGTGACGTTGTTGTTAATATTCCATCTTTGAAGGAACCCTGAAAGTGTCCTGGGTAATGTTTACAGTATAAAACAGAGTAGTCTTTCAAATGTTCTTCCAGAGCCAAATGAACTAAAACTAAAATAGCCAGCCTGGGATCCAAGGCCAGATGTTAGTTCCTGGACTTCATTTTCAACCTGCGTTTAAATAATGTTTAATTTTTCCGGTGATTGTCTGTTGAAGTCTTTGGTCTCGTTTGTTTGGACCAGCTGTTTTTGTTACAATTTTTTATATTCATGTATTGCACTCATGAAATATGTTTGCTTAATGTATTTATTATTACCTTGTACATTTTTTCTTACAGCTGGGTTTTTAGAGTTTTACTGCTTCTGTGTCTTTATCATAGATATTCTTAGTCGTAGGAGGTTTCAAGCTTTAATTATTGTTATACTTAGTTGAGAACAGGCTGTATCATTCTGATAGTGCTGTTGCAGCAGATTTCTGTTTGAAAATAAGAAATCAGATTACACTGGTCTTTCTGTGTTTAATTCGGCATCTGCAGATGGGCTCACTGCACAAACGAAGCATCAAGCATTTTGAGTGGCCAATAAGCAAGAAGTTCACAATGCAGATGTGTTTTATGCTTCTTATGTACTGGATCTCACTTTGTTTCTCCTTTTAGCTGTCTTCCAAGAATACAATACAAAACATACATTTGAAACCAGATGTTTACATACACTGTCTTAAAAGACAAACATTTTTTCTCACTGTCTGAAGTTAAATCAGACAAAACCTCTCCTGTTTTAGGTCAGTTGGGATTACTAAGATTATCTAAATGCCACAATAATGAGAGACAATTTCTCAGAGAATTTTTTTATTACTTTCTTCAAAGTCAGAAGTTTACATACACAAAGATTACTATGTCTTTTAACGATGAAGGAAAGCCCTGATGATGATGTCATGGCTTTGGAAACTGCTGATAGGTTAACAGACAACATTTGAGTTAATTGGAGCCACACCTGTGGATGTATTTTAAGGCTACACCTTAAACACACTGCGTCCTTGTTTGACATCATGGGAAAATCAAAAGAAATCAGCCAAGATATCAGGAAGAGAATTGTGGTGCTCCACAAGACTGGTTCGTCCTTGGATACAATTTCCAGATGCTTGAAGGTACCACGTTCACCTGTTCAAACAATTATATGCAAGTATAGACACCATGGGAATGTCCAGCCATCATACTGCTCAGGAAGGAGACGGGTTCTGTGTCACAGAGATGAACGAGTTTTGGTCTGAAACGTGCGAATCAACCCCTTAACAAAAGCTAAAGCCCTTGTCTAGATGATGGCTGAAGCTGGTAAGAGAGTGTCATTCTCCACAGTGAAACGAGTCCTGTACCAACATGGGCTGAAAGGCCACTCAGCGAGGAAGAAGCAATTACTCCAAAAGCAACATAAAAAAGCCAGTTTACAGTTTGCAAATGCACACAGGGACAAAGACCTTAATTTTTGGAGACATGTCCTGTGGTCTGATGAAACTAAAGTGGAACTGTTCGGCCATAATGACCATCGTTACATTTGGAGGAAAAAGGGGGAAGCTTGTAAGCCTGAGAACACCATTCCAACTGTGAAGTATGGGGGTGGTAGCAGCATGTTGTGGGGCTGTTTTGCCGCAGGAGGAACTGGTGCACTTCATAAAATAGATGGCATCATGAGGAAAGAACATTATGTGGGCTAGTGGTAATATTGAACCAACATCTCAAGACATCAGCCAGGACGTTAAAGCTTGGGCACAAATGGGTCTTCCAAATGGACAATGACCCTAAGCATACTGCCAAAGTAGTTACAAAGTGGCTTAAGGACAACAAAATCAATGTTTTGGAGTGGCCATCACAAAGCCCCGATCTCAATCCCATAGAAAATTTGTGGGCAGATCTGAAAAGGCGTGTGAGAGCGAGGTGGCCTATAACCCTGACTCAGTTACACAAGTTCTGTCAGAAGAATGGACCAGAATACCAGCAGACTATTGTGAGAAGCTTGTGGAAGGATATCCAAAATGTTTGACCCAAGTCATACAGTTTTAAAGGCAATGCTACCAAATACTAAGGAAATGTATGTAAACTACTGACTTTTTAAAAAGTAATAAAACATTCTCCAAGAAATTCTTTCTCATTATTGTGGCATTTAGCAAATAGAAATAATTTTAGTAATCCTAACTGATTTAGTCTGATTTAACTTCAGACAGTGAGGAAAAAAGGTTTGTGTCTTTTAACACAGTGCATGTGTAAACATCTGGTTTCAACTTGAGGTTTCTTCCTGTTAAAAGGGAGTTTTTCCTTGCCACCGTTGCCTTCAGGCTTGCTCTGGGGGTTTCAGGCCGGGTTTTTGTAAAGCGTCTTGAGACGATTTGTATTGTTATTGACGCTATATAAATAAAATTGAATTGAATTGAATTGAACTTTATGTCATATACCTCAATAGACTTCTAGTTTAAAGCAGCATGTAAACGATGTGAATTGGCTGTGTGAAAATTTTCCATTACAATCCCCCTTTGAGTATTTAGATTGACATGAATCAAACAAAGAATGAACAAACATTAAACAATATACTGCCTGGCCAAAAAAATGTCACAAAAGCTCACCCACTCAAATATTTCATTGGACGTCCTTTAGCTTTGATTACAGCACACATTCTCTGTGTCATTGTTTCAATAATCATCAATGTCACCAGATTTATTTCCATCCAGTGCTGCATTAATTTTTCACCAAGATCTTGTATTGATGATGGGAGAGTCTGACCACTGCACAAAGCCTTCTCCAGCACATCCCAAAGATTCTCACTGGGGTTAAGGTCTGGACTCTGTGGTGGCCAATCCATGTGTGAAAATGATGTCTCATGCTCCCTGAACCACTCTTTCACAATCTGAGCCCCATGAATCCTGGCATTGTCATCTTGGAATATGCCCGTGAACATCAGGGAAGAAAAAATCCATTGATAGAATAACCTGGTCATTCAGTATATTCAGGTAGTCAGCTGACCTCATTCTTTGGACACATAATGTTGCTGAACCTAGACCTGAGCAACTGCAGCAACCCCAGATCATAGCACTGCCCCCACAGGCTTGTACAGTAGACACTAGGCATGATGGGTGCATCACTTCATCTGCCTCTCTTCTTACCCTGATGCCCCCATCACTCTGAAACGGGGTAAATCTGGACTCATCAGACCACATGACCTTCTTCCATTGCTCCAGAGTCCAATCTTTATGCTCCCTAGCAAAGAAAAGCCTTTTGTTCCAGTTAGCTTCACTGATTAGTGGTTTTCTTAAGGCTACACAGCTGTTCAGTCCCAATCTCTTGAGTTCCCTTTACATTGTATGTGTGGAAATGCTCTTACTTTCACTATTAAACATAGCCCTGAATTCTGCTGCTGTTTTTCTTTGATTTCACCAAACATTTAAGTGATCGCTGATCATGTCTTCCTGGAAGACAATGGTTCCCCACTCTCCATCCAGTTTTTAATAATGTATTGGACAGTTCTTAACCCTGTTTAAGTAGTTTCTACAAACTCCTTAGATGTTTTCTAATGGCACTGCAGCATCACTTAGTACAACTCTAAACTTAGTTGCTCCTCTGAAAAAGAAGGTCATGAATCGGATAGCTCCCTGGTATAATTCACAGTTGCGCTGTTCAAAACAAGCAGTCGGAAAGCTAGAAAGAATTTAACATTCCACTAATTCTGAAGAAGTTCGCTGTCGAAGGAGGAATTTTTCCCTCTCCTTCAGCCCAGGTTCTTTTTACCTATTGGAAAGGTTAGTGTGACTATGAATAGACCACCCGACAACTTCTCTCCAATTGACAGTTTATTTAGCAGCAGAGAATAGATACAGAGTCAGCGCTGAGACTTCAGCTTAACCACCTTATGGGTAGAAAAGGAGAAGCCCCCAAATATGTGTGCACAGAAGTTTTATTCTATCTGGGCTCCACCCGAGGACAATAGGAGGAGCGCTGACTTTCGTGTATCAGTAGTTTTCCATGTGTAGCCGAGGCCGGCTTTAACTGGTTTCTACAAGGTGAAATAAGAGTGTGGTGCATCTTATCTAGTGAGCAAAGCTGCAGCAAAGCGGTAGACCACCCCGTATCTGGTATGCTAGACAGAAGAACACTTCTTTCTGTTCTGTTCCCTCACAAAACACTTTAATAACCAACATCGCATAGACTGGAAAGATAGTTTAACAACTTAACAAAAAGTTCTCGGTAATATTAGAACAGGATATTATTCATCATTAATAGAAGAAAACAAGAACAACCCCAGATTTCTTTTCAGCACTGTAGCCAGGCTGACAAAGAGCCACAGCTCTGTTGAGCCATCTATTCATTTAGCCCTCAGTAGTAATGACTTCATCAGCTTCTTTACTAATAAAATTGTTGGCATTAGAGAAAACATTCAAGACATCCTTTCTCCAGCTGTCAAAGATGTAAGTACAGTGACATTAAAAACTTATATAAGACCTTATCAATATCTGGAATCCTTCTCCCCAGTAGATCTTGATGTGCTGCCAACTCCCCAGAACCTAAACCAATGGGTAGGTGAGGATAATGCCTGTCCACTGTGCACTTGTGTCTGCACGCGTAGACATATTCTGACAGGTTGTAAGGTTAGTCTTTCCCAAGGACGTTATACCTGGCGTCACAACCAGGTACTGAAATGTTTAGCAGCTGCAATTGAGGAAAAACGGGTGAATTTAAATTCCATGGCCGTTAACAGAGAGAATAGATGTATTAAGTTTGTACGGGAGGGAGAAAAGGCTAGACCAGCAGGCATCAGGCATAACACGGGACAGCTAAGAGTAGGAGGAGCCTGGCAGATGAGAGCGGATTTAAATGGACAACTGGTTATTCCAGCTGAGATAGTTAGCACTCGACTACGGCCAGATCTGCTGTTGTGGTCTGAGCCAGAGAAAGTGGTTTATTTCATAGAGCTGACTGTCCCGTGGGAAGATAGAGTTGAGGAGGCTAATGAGCGAAAAAGAGCTAAGTATGCAGAGTTAGCAGCAGATGCAGAGCAGAATGGATGGAAGGCTTATGTCCGCCCGGTAGAAGTGGGTTGCCGTGGATTTGTGGCAAAGTCGGTGATTGCTCTGCTGAGCGAGCTGGGCATACGAGGAAGGAGCCAGAGGACTGCGGTTAGCAACATGTCCCGGGCAGCAGAGAGAGCGAGCGACTGGTTATGGGTGCGCAGAAAGCATGCTAGCTGGGGAACTAGCTAAGGTAAGGAAGGCCGCATGTAGGCCTCGATTTGTTTATTACGCGATTTGTTTGTTACGTGTTTTCGGCCCGCAGCAACGGGGCGAATCACGGTAGATTTGCTTGTTTGTTACGTGGTTCAGTCCGCATCAACGGGGCGAATCACGGTAGATTTGTTTGTTTGGCTCGTGGTTCAGTCCGCATCAACGGGGCGAATCACGGTAGATTTGTTTTTGTTACGTGTTTCAGTCCGCATCAACGGGGCGAATCACGGTAGATTTGTTTGTTTGTTACGTGGTTCAGTCCGCATCAACGGGGCGAATCATGGTAGATTTGTTTGTTTGGCTCGTGGTTCAGTCCGCATCAACGGGGCGAATCATGGTAGATTTGTTTTTGTTACGTGGTTATTAGTTACTATATTAGCTGTTGATAGACATCGAATGGTGAGGGAAACAGGGTTGTGCAGTGGCGGTGTGGAGGGGGGTGACTCCAGGACGCTGGAAATCACTGTTAAGCCTTCTCGAGGTGTCGTGGGCCTAACTTAACGAAACATCGGTGAAGGGAGGTGCCCACTTGAAAACCCCAATGACATGCTGCATACTGCTGTTGTCTTCTTGTTACGTGGTAGCTATGGTTAGCTGCTGAGCGGGCCATACAAGCCAGCAGCGTTTAGTTAATGTTTTACAATGTCTGAACTATGCTGCTCAATGGGCTTACAAGCCAGCAGCTTTTACTTAGTTTATGTAGATTATAGGTTAATTGTCATATTATATGACCATAGGTTAGGTAGGGTCTCTTAGCTGAACAGGGCCTCTAAATGTGTTTTGCCTGGGATTTTGGCACAAGGGATTATAACATCTTATCCTGTGTATTACTGAATGCTATATCTAGCCTAGGCTAGTGACTGTTGCGAATAGTGCAGCTCACAACTAGGGAAAGACCTAGTGACAGCATGGAAAGACAGCTGACAGGAGGGAACAGTCCCCACCGGGGCTACAATGGGTTAGCTGCTCATTGTGGCAGTAGCCCAGGCTTTAATAAGCCATGGGCTACACCCTAACTTGCTACAAAGACGACTAATGATAAAATACCCCTAGAGTCAGCGAGAGCAGGGGCGGAAGATGACTCAGTTTGGACTGACACGGCTTTTGACCCAGGAATGAATTTGACACCGAGTAGGCAAGGCACGTTAATGGAAGCTACTAGTTCAGATGGAGATGGAAAGAAGCAGCAGGTTTGTGTGTGTGGCTGGCAAAAGATAACAACAGTAAAGGGCCTCAGAATCCACCAAGGGAGGAAAAAGTGCTTGGCAGAGGGAACACAGGGACCCCGCATTGATAGCTACTTCTTAAGAAGTGCATTAAGTCAGTCGGTTGAAGTCCAGCGACAGGAGTTAACCCACAGTTCGCAGGACATCAGTACCCCTAATGTTGAGGCAGGTACAAGCACTGAGGCAGACAGAGAGGCCAGCCAGCCAAAAAGGGAGAAAATTAGCGGTCAGAAAGCAAGGATCAAATGGCCAGGTGCATCAGATATTAGGCAGTGGGAGGACATCAATAGTGATTTGGTTAGTGTACTAGGTAGACTTAAAGGGACGGCAGAGAGTAAGTTGGAGAAAATGGGAGATATTATTTATGGTTATGGTAAGGAAAGATTTGGTGTGGTTGAGAAACAGAAGAAACAAGAGGGACAGGTGGTTAGATCGAGGCGTCAGCAAGAGATCGATAGGCTCGTACAGGAGAGGAGACTCCTTAAGAAGCAGTGGAGGAAAGCTACAGCTGAAGAGAAGGAAGGTATTGATTGTTTACAGGCAGATGTTAGGAAGCGATTGGCAGCGTTAAGAAGGGCGGAGAACATTAGGAAAAATAGGAAAAGGAAAGAGCGAGCTAGATTAGCATTTTATAAGGACCCATTTAGGTTTGTGAAGTCACTATTTAGTAAGGAAAAGAATGGTAGCCTCACGGTACCAAGAGAGAGGCTTGAGGAGTACTTGGAGGAGGTGCATAAAGATACGGACAGGTTTAGAAAGTTGGCACTACCCTCTGATATTCCACCTATTGGTGAAATAGTTAGCCAGTGTGATGACAGCCCACTAAGGTGGAAAGAGGTTCAAGAAGTGGTACGACGTGCAAGAGCCTCTTCAGCCCCGGGACCTAATGGGGTCCCCTACCGGCTGTATAAGAGTGCACCAGATGTGCTGAGGTTCCTGTGGAAATTGATGAAAGTAGTATGGAAGAAACAGGTTATTCCCAAGGCATGGCGCAGGGCAGGGGGGATTTTTATTCCCAAAGAGAGGGACTCATTGGAAATAAGCCAGTTTAGACCAATTAGTCTGCTTAATGTTGAGGGGAAGATTTTCTTCAGTGTTGTGGCACAGAGGTTGTCTAGTTACTTGGTTAAAAACAGACTAGTTGATACGTCGGTGCAAAAGGCTGGGATCCCAGGCTTCTCTGGATGCTTAGAGCACACCAGCATGATTTGGCACCAAATTCAGTTAGCAAAGCAAGAGAAGAGAGACCTGCATGTTGTATTCTTAGACCTGGCTAATGCTTTTGGGTCAGTGCCGCATAGTTTGTTATGGGAAGCATTTGACTTCTTTAGAGTTCCAGGCAGTATAAAAAACTTAGTCAAAGCCTACTTTTTAGACATTCAACTCTGCTTTACCACAGCAGAGTACTCTACAGCATGGCAGCAGCTGGAGGTAGGCATTATGGCAGGGTGTACAATCTCTCCACTAGCCTTTACAATGGCAATGGAGGTTATTATTAGGGCTTCCAAATGGGTGGTAGGTGGAGAAAGGCTGCAAGGAGGGCTTCGCCTCCCCCCAATCAGGGCCTACATGGACGACATGACGACAGCAACGTCAACCGCTCCTTGTACCAGAAGATTGCTGGATAAGCTAAATAGCAACCTGCAGTGGGCTAGGATGAAAGTGAAGCCTATTAAATCTAGGAGTATTTCTATTGTTAAAGGAAAGGTAGTAGATAAGAAGTTTGTTATAAATGATGAGGTAGTTCCCACAGTGCTGGAAAAGCCAGTGAAGAGCTTGGGAAGATGGTATGATGCAAGTCTTAGTGATAAGGCGCAGTTTGAAGGGTTGAGGCAGGAAATGATTCAAGGCATTTCAAGCATAGACCGGTCAGGGCTACCAGGGAAGTTAAAATTGTGGTGCTGGCAATTTGGTTTACTGCCTCGGCTAATGTGGCCGCTGACGGTGTATGAGGTTGCCCTTTCAAAGGTAGAAAAGTTAGAAAGAATGATTAATTCATTTATCAGAAAGTGGCTTGGTGTCCCACGCTGCTTAAGTGACACAGCCTTGTATGGGAAAGGCATTCTGGAGCTCCCAGTTACCAGCCTAACAGAGGAGTTTAAGTGTGCTAAAGTTAGACTGGAAATGACTCTTACTCAGTCAAAGGATCCAGTGGTTAGGAGTGTAGCGCCTACTATTAAGACAGGGAGGAAGTGGAAGGCAAAAGAGGCAGTACAGCAAGCACAGGCAGCTCTTAAACATAGAGATATCATAGGTCATGTACAGCAAGGGCGTGGAGGCCTAGGGCTGTGTGCAGGGAAACCTCTGTGGAGCAAGGCATCAGCAGTGGAAAGGAGAAAGATGGTAGTGGAAGAAGTACAGAAGCAGGAGGAAGCAGTTAGATGCTCGAAGGCAGTGTCGCAGGCTAAGCAGGGTCAGTGGGTGAACTGGGAGAGTGTGGAGAAAAGGAAGTTGAAGTGGAGAGAGCTTTGGAGCATGGAGGCTAGCAGAATTAGATTTATGTTAGGGGCTACTTATGATGTGCTGCCAACTCCCCAGAACCTAAACCAATGGGTAGGTGAGGATAATGCCTGTCCACTGTGCACTTGTGTCTGCACGCTTAGACATATTCTGACAGGTTGTAAGGTTAGTCTTTCCCAAGGACGTTATACCTGGCGTCACAACCAGGTACTGAAATGTTTAGCAGCTGCAATTGAGGAAAAACGGGTGAATTTAAATTCCATGGCCGTTAACAGAGAGAATAGATGTATTAAGTTTGTACGGGAGGGAGAAAAGGCTAGACCAGCAGGCATCAGGCATAACACGGGACAGCTAAGAGTAGGAGGAGCCTGGCAGATGAGAGCGGATTTAAATGGACAACTGGTTATTCCAGCTGAGATAGTTAGCACTCGACTACGGCCAGATCTGCTGTTGTGGTCTGAGCCAGAGAAAGTGGTTTATTTCATAGAGCTGACTGTCCCGTGGGAAGATAGAGTTGAGGAGGCTAATGAGCGAAAAAGAGCTAAGTATGCAGAGTTAGCAGCAGATGCAGAGCAGAATGGATGGAAGGCTTATGTCCGCCCGGTAGAAGTGGGTTGCCGTGGATTTGTGGCAAAGTCGGTGATTGCTCTGCTGAGCGAGCTGGGCATACGAGGAAGGAGCCAGAGGACTGCGGTTAGCAACATGTCCCGGGCAGCAGAGAGAGCGAGCGACTGGTTATGGGTGCGCAGAAAGCATGCTAGCTGGGGAACTAGCTAAGGTAAGGAAGGCCGCGTGTAGGCCTCGATTTGTTTATTACGCGATTTGTTTGTTACGTGTTTTCGGCCCGCAGCAACGGGGCGAATCACGGTAGATTTGCTTGTTTGTTACGTGGTTCAGTCCGCATCAACGGGGCGAATCACGGTAGATTTGTTTGTTTGGCTCGTGGTTCAGTCCGCATCAACGGGGCGAATCACGGTAGATTTGTTTTTGTTACGTGTTTCAGTCCGCATCAACGGGGCGAATCACGGTAGATTTGTTTGTTTGTTACGTGGTTCAGTCCGCATCAACGGGGCGAATCATGGTAGATTTGTTTGTTTGGCTCGTGGTTCAGTCCGCATCAACGGGGCGAATCATGGTAGATTTGTTTTTGTTACGTGGTTATTAGTTACTATATTAGCTGTTGATAGACATCGAATGGTGAGGGAAACAGGGTTGTGCAGTGGCGGTGTGGAGGGGGGTGACTCCAGGACGCTGGAAATCACTGTTAAGCCTTCTCGAGGTGTCGTGGGCCTAACTTAACGAAACATCGGTGAAGGGAGGTGCCCACTTGAAAACCCCAATGACATGCTGCATACTGCTGTTGTCTTCTTGTTACGTGGTAGCTATGGTTAGCTGCTGAGCGGGCCATACAAGCCAGCAGCGTTTAGTTAATGTTTTACAATGTCTGAACTATGCTGCTCAATGGGCTTACAAGCCAGCAGCTTTTACTTAGTTTATGTAGATTATAGGTTAATTGTCATATTATATGAATCTTAGCTATCTCTATCTTAGCTGAACAGGGCCTCTAAATGTGTTTTGCCTGGGATTTTGGCACAAGGGATTATAACATCTTATCCTGTGTATTACTGAATTCTGAGCTCTCTTCAACAATTACAGCATCTAAAACGTCAACTTGTCTTCTAGATCCAATCCCAACTAAATTGCTCAAAGAAGTTTTTCCATTAATAAACACCTCCATATTGAACCAGATAAATTTATCTTTATTAACAGGATATGTGCCTCAGTCTTTTAGGATTGCTGTAATTAAGCCCTTACTCAAGAAAGCCACTCTAGATCCAGATGATTTAGCCAACTATAGACCAATCTCCAATCTTCCGTTTATTTCCAAAATTCTAGAAAAAGTTGTTGCTAATCAGTTGTGTGACCACTTAAACAAGAATGGTCTGTTTGAAGAGTTTCAGTCAGGTTTTAGAGTTCATCACAGTGCAGAAAAGGCTCTGATTAAAGTTACCAATGATCTCCTACCTCCCATAAAACTGCATTTGACACTATTGATCATAATATTTTACTACAGAGACTTGAAAGTGAGATCAAGATTAAAGGAACTGCATTAGACCTGGTTTGAATCCTATCTGTCTGACAGATTCCAGTTTGTCCATGTCAACAATGATTCTTCTACTTATACTGAAGTAAGTTATGGAGTTCCTCAGGGTTCTGTGCTAGGACCAATACTCTTCACGTT
>NW_028181535.1:20200-64200 GCF_963514085.1 Chelon labrosus
ATACATGTTGCCATTAGGCAAGATTATTAGAAAACATGGCATAAACCTTCATTGCTATGCAGACGACACCCAGCTATATTTATCTATGAAACCAGATGAAACTAATCAGCTGGTTAAACTCCAAGCATGCCTTAAAGACATAAAGGCTTGGATGACCTGTAATTTCCTACTCTTAAACTCAGACTAAACAGAAGTCATTGTATTTGGTCCTAAGTATCTCAGAGATTCTTAGGACCAAATAGATTCAGATTCTTTGGATGGCATTACCTTGGCCTCCAGTACTCCTGTGAAAAACTTTGGTGTTATATTTGATGAGGATATGTCCTTTAAATTGCACATAAAGCAAGTAACCAGGACTACGTTCTTTCACCTGTGTAATATCGTCAAAATTAGGAACATCCTGTCTCAGAGTGATGCTGAAAAACTAGTTCATGCCTTTGTGTCATACAGGCTGGATTACTGCAATTCATTACTATCCGGCTGTCCCAATAGCTCTTTAAAAAGCCTCCAATTGATTCAAAATGCCGCAGCAAGAGCATTGACAGGAATCAGCAAGAGAGATTATATTACTCCAGTTTTAGCTTCTCTTAATTGGCTCCCTTTAAAGTCTAGAATAGAATTTAAAATCCTCCTCCTTACATACAAGGCCCTTAAAGGCCTAGCTCCATCATATCTTAAAGACCTCATTGTACCATATCATCCCAACAGATCACTTCGGTCTGAAAGTGCAGCCTACTTGTGGTTCCTAGAATTTCAAAAAGTAGAATGGGAGGCAGAGCTTTCAGCTATCAGGCTCCTCTCCTGTGGAACCAGCTCCCAATTTGGGTTCGGGAGGCAGACACCCTCTCTATTTTTAAGGTCAGGCTTAAGACTATCCTTTTTGATCAAGCTTATAGTTAGGGCCGAACTGAACTATCCCTTAGTTATGCTGCTATAGGTCTAGGCTGCTGGGGGATGATGCACCAAACACATGTCCTCTTTCTTTCTTCTCTCTCCTCTCTCGCATTCTCCACTTTCTTTTCTCTGGCACAGAGCTCCTTTCCTCTAATTTCCTATCTACTACTAGTCATGCAATTCTGTGCTATTACTGTATAGCATGTTAACTGCTGTGTGCCCCTCCCCCCCCCTCCTCCGTCTTCTTGTGAGTATCTCTGGCCTGGAGTTGTGTGTTTCCTGTGGAGCTCTATACTACATCTGTTGTCGTGGTCTCATCAGCCTGGCCAGTCTTCATGGAATCCTGCAGTTATCCACTCCTACCTGAATGAAAAATTTTCAACCTGCCTATGATTCTTCTTACATTTTCAAACTGTCATGTAACATCATCAGTTTGTATCATAAGATTCCACATGTACGCTTTAGTCAGATATGTGTATCTATGCCAGATGTATGTTTATCTTGCTGTTCTCTTCTCTCTTTCTTCTGTCTGTACCCGGCTGGCCTTAGGCAGATGGGTTCCTCCATATGAGCTGGGTTCTGCTCAAGGTTTCTTCCTGTTAAAAAGGAGTTTTTCCTGCCACCATCGCCTTCAGGCTTGCTCTTGGGGTTTCAGTCCGGGTTTTGTAAAGCGTCTTGAGACAATTTGTATTATTATTGACGCTACATAAATAAAATTGACATAGTCAGTGAAGGCAATAGTTCAGCAAGGTAACAAGTACCAATCTCTACAGGACAACAGTCCTTAATAGTTGTCCATTACCTTTAGTGTAGACCATCAGATTCAGCCTGGATGGTGGGAGGGAACTGAACCTGTCCCCCTCGCAGACAGGATGTGTTCTGTCCATTCTGCAGAGTACCCTCTCCCAAAATACACAGAAGTATATAATAATAATCATACAGTAATAATAATGAAATAAGGAAATAGTGTAAATGATGTGTCCATTCCTTCGACTTAGGTAAAAAGGTACATGGGGCGAGCATACAGGTATTAGCCATCATGATCATCATCATTTCCAGACAATCGTCCATATCCATCCATACCTTCAAAAAGATATAAATTATTCATATAAATAAGTTGTTCAAAAAAAGCTATCTTGTTTAGCTCATCTCTCCATTTCTTAACTGATCCCTTCTCCTGACTTCCAGGATCTTAAGACTAACCTGTATCCTGTTGCGACAGCTAGTTTCACCCATGTGCGCATTTTGTGGATAGGCCTAATTTCCTCGTCAAAATACCCCAAATACATAAAGCTGGCCCCTCCTTGAACTCTACCTTCAGTACTTTATTGATACATTGGAAAGATTTGAATCACCCATAACAACAATAGGATGCTGTGGTTGCAAAGACCAATTCACAGACTTATTACCTTTATGGTCATGACAAGTGTAAAGAGGAAGAAACTCAATTTGTCTCAAAACACGCAGCAAGATATCCAGTTTCTTATCCGGGTTGGACGAAGAAGGTGGTGTAGACCCCACTGACAAGTCCAGTGTATGTGGCAAAGTCGACTTCTGTCCAGCTTTTTTCCGAGCACTTCTGCGGGACCTAGAATCTTGATGGGGCTTAGGTGATGGTAAGGAAGGAACCAAACCCCAAACTGTGTCATCAGTACCTGTGGGCCAATCCGCAGAAGGCGATGACAAATCCACAGCTGCTAACTGTTTCTGTATCAGACTTAAATCAGTGTACAAAGCCAAAGGGGACGGAGAAGGGGACCTCGAGATAAACGGAGGAGCCCACCACGCCCTGGGCACATTACCATCCGAAGCTGTCCCTGAAGTAGAACTCGAGGAATGAGGCTCTCCCACAGGGGAAGCCAAACTCAAAACCACATCATGGTCATGTCCCTGTTCAGGGATATCAAACATCATCCCTGTATCAGAAGGATCAGCACATGAAGAAGAAGCAGCAGCAGCCACCCCAAAAGGAGTCCCCAAAGAAGATGAGGTAGGTAACACAGACTGCACAGAGTCATCTGTAGAAGAACATGACGTTTTGCCGCAGAAAAAGAACTATCCCAAACACAAGTCGCTTAGACCCATCAGAGCGATCAGGACTTGAAGCCAGAGGTGGGGAAAGAGTAGGACTAAAATCTGTTATTCCAGTATCTCGAAGAACTTCAGCAGTCCAGTGAATCACCCCGTCTTCCAAACGTGGATACCTCCGATGAGCCCATCAAAGTGCCACTTTCCAAGCCTCATACCAATTATCCTGAGGGAGAGATGAAAAACGAGTCTTCAAAGCAAAGATTTCCAACATGTAATGGTCTTCCAGGTTCTGCAACCCAGGATCTGCCCTAACCCTAACACTCTAAGGATAAACTTCTGATCCTGCTCTAGGACATTGAAGTGGAAGTTGTTGGACAGGCTGTTCTTCTGAACAGAGTCCCGCCCCATGTCATTCATGTCAAGATCTCTCAAGTCCACCGTAACAGCATCCCTGACCAGGTTCAAAATGACTGCGGCTTTGTGGCGGCAGGTAGACTCCCACGAGGGGGATGTGGTCTGTGCAGCAGGGTACACCGTTACTACAGTGAGATTCAAAAATAAACCATGTGCCGTCTCAGTCAGAGAATGTCCAAAGCTATGTTTCCAGCCCAGCCGCTGGCAAGGAGATGACTTGGTCATGGGTACATGCTTCTTTAGGATGTGATAGTGGGACTTGAGAGTATTGGGGTGGAAGGGTGGCAAAGTACGCCATCCGCACCTTGACCCACTCCAGCTTGTGGACCTCAATCACCACCCCGTCTATGTCGTACATGGTGGCCACAATCCCAGTTCCCGAAATGTACTTTATGGAGAACACAGGCACCTTGAGCTCTGAGTCAGCCAGGAAGTCGCGGACCTCATGGTTTTGCTCAAATGGGTTCACTATGTTCTCTGTATTCTCCTCTCCCACCTCCACTAAATCCTGCACATACTCCATGTCTGTGTGTCTCTAGGTTTTATGCTGTGTGTCTGAGTATTTATGTGAGACTGATGTGCTATCTCTTTGTGACTGGCTATTGAGTCTGTTTCTCTCAATGTTATGTCTGTTGTGCTTGCTGCCCTGTCTGTAAATGACTGGTTTCTTTATGATCAGTAATTTTAAACTTTTGTGTCAATACTGTTAGTTTCTGCTAGTTCTTGTTCAAATGAAATTTCTTAGATTGTGTTAGTATTACAGTAAAGGCATATTGAAACGGCTTATATCAGTAGATTGTTTTCAATTTATTCTACATTTTACCTTTGGTTAGTTCTTGTTCAAATAAACGGGGTTAGGGAGTTAGGTTTGGGGACAAGGAAGTAACCTTACTCCAAAAGAGTAGGTTATTTATGCACAGGCACAGGTTGTATCTTCTACAAGTTAGACCTGGGTTGTTAAATTGGCTACTTTTTCTCTAAATGAACAAATACAAAAACGTTTTTTTTTTGAAGCCCTGTGGTCTTTAATTTCATTCATTTATATACAGACATTAAAATGTTTATGTTGTTAATAAATAACTTCATGAAATGTAAATATTTTCAAAAATTGTTGGATTATAAAATGTTGAAAAAACAGTCCTTTTATATACAGTTAAAGTCGGAGAAAAAAAAAAGAGGTGTTATTTTGAAAGATCACTTTTGTTTGTGTGGGTGGTGAAGCATTTTATTTTATTTTTTATTTCTCCCATCTTCGTATGTCTGTAGAGCCAATCCTGTCCTCACCTTGTTCAGGTGGGAGGTGCTTAGTGCCACTAGTGTACCGCAGCTAAGTTAGCGACAGCAGAGTCTGTTTTATCGGCATCCGAGTTGGATAGCTGTAAACTGTAAAGTAAAACACTCCTAACTTCCAAGACTGACGGAGAGTCATCCTGTGGTTTATGTGTGAGAACTCTGAGAAGCTGCCAGAGGTAAATTCATGTACTCAGTGCTGTTGTGTAATTGTAATGTGTTGGAGACGAGCTAAATTGCTAATCGCTGCTAGCCTTTAGCTTAGCCTGCTCATAGACTTTCACATGGTTAATTCTGCATTGCAGTTAGCAATTGCTAATTTGTTTACAACACACTGTGGGTTTTTCGCCATGAATAAGCCTGTATCTTAGGTACTAAGAGGAATTGTGTGATTCAGGACCGGGCATTTGCCATAAGAGAGAGTGGGGACCGGGAGAGCCCAGGACCGTGGAGAGACACTATAGCTGCTGTACTTGAGCGTGGTTCCCCGCACTGTGTTGCTGCACGCTGTTCCCTTGCCGCCGAAACTGCTTCTTGCCTTTTGCCCCTTTTCCCTTCTTCATCTCCGACTGTTGCTGGACTCGTGAGTACACCATCAACCCATTATTGCACGTGCTTTTTTGTTTGTGCTGGTTAAACCCAGTGAAACGGCCATTCGTTTCCGGCCTCCACACTCACAAGCCTCGACCGAGCCTGCAACGTTTTTTATTTTCATTTACATTTAATAGCCCTGTGTGAATGTGTGTGTGAGTGTGGGCTGTGGACACTTGAGTTGACCTGGTCACTTTGATGTTACATTCTCTCATTGGGTTCATCATTGGTCCTTTGTGTATCAAATCTTCAAAGGCATTAAATGAGAGTTTTGACTACTGTTATCAATGCATACTTAAAGGTCAACAGTGAACTAGTTATCTAATTTACCGATCCAATTCGTAACTGGGTAATAAATTTTGTTGTTTCAACTAAAGCTTGTGTTGTAGTTGAAATGCTGATACGTTTTGGATAAATATAAAACAGGTTGAAGTGAGGATTATTATAAAGGGGAAGTACCAAATTTTGTGTTTACTTAAGTGTTATTGGAGGCACCGCCAAATAGTTTTTTATTACAGTCATCACAGGTAGCGCCATCTCCAGACGAACTCAGGCCCCGTCCTATTGTACTACAACACTCAATTATTTGTCAGTCAATATCCACTAGCTACATGGCACTGGGGTTACAATTTGAACGATTTTTAAAATAATTTGAACAATATTAATCAAAATAACAAAAAAAAATACCAAGTTATATTCAATATAGGGACCCTCGGGAAGAATCAAGCACAACAGCAAACTTATAAGTTTATGCCATTACTTTAGAGAGTTATTTTAAATCAGTCACATATAGGGTTCCAACTATCAGGTATGGTCAGGCATAGGCATAGGGTTAAGGGTTTATTATGATCGTCATACAAAGTTGTAACTTTTGATAGGAAGATCGTAGAGACTTGAAACCAAGCTCTACCCCCATGTATGACACGTCAAGGATTCGATTGGTACCACCCTCTTCCTTGTAGGCGCTTCCGTTCCAGAAATACGTAATATCTCGGGCTGTGAAGGTCGTAGAGACTCGGGACCACGACCGGCGTGTTCAGCATGACCGAATTATCGGGGTTAGAGAGCGGTTTGAAGTCTGTGGGACCCTCAGTTCCGAAGTTGAATTTTGAGCTAGGTATATAGAGTTTTTATGACCATCATACAAAGTTGTAACTTTTGATAGAAAGATCGTAGAGATTTGAAACCAAGCTCTACCCTCATCTATCATGGGTCAAGGATTCCATTGGTACTACCCACTTCCTTCTAGGAGCTTCTGTTCCAGAGATACGGAATATCTCGGGCTGAAGATGGTGGAGAGTCGAGACCACTTCCATCGTGTTCCCCGTGGCCGAATTATTGGGGGTAGACACCGGTTTGAAGTCTGTGGGACCTTCTGTTGTTAAGTTGAATTTTGAGGTAGGGTTACGGTATGGCCGTTCCAACGGTACCACCCATTTTGCTCTACGACCTTCCATTCCGGAGATAGCTCAATCTTGGTCCTAGGGACTCGGGACCACGTCCAGCGTGTTCAGCGTCGCCGATATAGTGGGGGTAGAGCCCAATTTGAAGTGTGTGGGACTTACCGTTAAAAAGTTAACAAATTTGATGAGTCAAGCCCACATAGCAAAACTGGTGTGGCCCACCTCTGGGCCACACCTCCCACTTGCACTCGGCCCACATGCCTGAAAGAATTCCGGCCCTTATGTGGGCCACATCCGGCATCCAACATGTGTGCCAGATAAGGCCCACATCTCAGCCACACTGCAACCAGAGCTGGCCCTAATGTGGCCCTAAGGTGGGCCAAACCATTTTCAGATGTGGTTCCTAATGTCAGCCTTAACTCAGCCACTATATTTATGTGCCATATTTATTCATATATATATATAAAAAAAAGTACAGTATTATAAGAAAATGTTTATTTTTTTTAGTCATGTCAACACAGTACACACACCTGCACATTTAACAAACATTTAACACATTTAAAAACTGTATATTTATGATTCTAGACATGTCCATAAAGGTTTAAGATTGTATTTGTCACATACACAGTTATATATAGTACAATGCACAGTGAAATGTATTCTTGTACCTGCAGCCAGTAGTAAAAAAAATGAGTACTACAGTAAAACAGTAGTAATTGTAAATTCCTTAACACACAAGGTAAACAATACAAGTGTAAATGTACACCGATAAAAATAGAATAAAATATAGACTAATACAGAATAAAATATAGATGGTAAAACTCAAGTGTAAACTTGGGGGGGGGGGTAGTTTGTATATATACACACACATTTACGGTATTGAGCAGCTATGTGAGTAAAGTGCAGTGGTATAAGTCTGGTTAAGGTTCAGAGTTGAGCAGGCGGATGGCATGTGGATAGAAACATGTTCTTCAGCCTTTCAGTCTTTGTCCTCAGGCATCGGAAACGCTGACCTGATGGCAGTAGAGAGAAAACTGGATTCTCCCCACTCTCAGCACGAGTTTTAGATATGGTGCTGTCCATTCCCTGCTTTCTCTTCATCCTCTTCTGTCTGCCACCATCTCTACCTGGAGAGAGATGGAACCATATTTTGATGGTGGAGTCTATTTCCTGGTCTGTGGCCCCAGATGTTAGTCAGTTACGCCAACAGCAGCTGAAACATACACACAAAGCACAAATGATTGGAAATTAACATTTATGTATCATTAGGTAATATGGCTACAGTAATTATATTAAAACTGATAGTGATGACAATATTCAGATAAGTGTTTTCCCTACATCTGCTTGGTTTAATTTATGTACAAAACAAGGACTTACAGTGTTACACAAACTGTGAGTAGTCAGTATTAGTATGTAATCAATAAAAATAACTCTAAGATTCTTGAAAATAGAGTCTGTAGGTTTGTAAACACAACATTCAAACCGACCTGTTTTATGGTTGTTCACAAACAATAGTTTCAGTATAAGTTCCTAAACCTCAAACTTCCCACCAGTCCCCTCGAACTGAAGAAGCTACTCGGATGAGTTGTGAAGCGTCTTCTCAAAAAATAAAAAATAAAAACACATAACACATACATAAATAAAACTCTACAAGTCCACAGTTGCCTTTTTAAACGCTATTTTTGTATTGAAGCACGATATATCTGCAATTGCCAGCGGAAAAAACACGCCAACGGTCAGCCAGCAGAAGCTATGGTAGTAGCACTAATGTTTAACTAGTCGGAAAAAACGTGAAAAAAAAAAGAAAACGACCCCTTCGGCAAAACATCCGCTGTGTTAAGTTCGTATATATAATTTATTCAAAACGAATATGATAGTTTAACAGCAAAACCGTGCAGTCCATCCTTTCCTGAGCCGCATTTTAGGCTAACGGTAATCGTTAGCTAACGCTAACCACGCGTTAGCCACATAGCTAACCATTAGCCACATAGCTAACCGTTAGTGCCCCTTGTTAACATTCAGGCTAGACTCTAGACAGACATTGTCTTTGTATACCAACGGCTAGTGCATTGTCTCAAAAACAAATGTTATCGTAAACATAAAACTGATGCATTTCACTCACCACGTCTTTGTTGTCCGTCTCACCGGAGTGCATGAGCAGCCATCAGCTCCGGCCACAGTGACGTCGGTCGCGTCAGTCACCTGGACGGTTACGTTACTTCCGTTGATTGGCTGATGAATTTAAAAAGTGGATAGCTGGCTGACCGTTGAAAGGCCGCTGTTGCAAAGTTTAACTTTAAATTTTCAGATCAACTGAGACATCTGTCCTGTTTCGACAAGAACGATATTGTGATAGTTGACATTGATCGACATCGACAATATATCATAATAATATTTAATTTACTTATTTCTTTTTATTAAATCTGTGATGTTAAACAACAACTCACTCAAAAATATTGAAAAATAACTAAGGGTGGCATGAGTCCGGCCTCACATATGTGGCCCAGAGGTCTAATCTGATATGTGGGCCGAATTCGGCACTCCACAAGTGGCCCACATCTGTCTGCCGGAGTCAAGACAGTGCCGCCTTTGCCGCATCTGGGCCATGTCCGGCTCACATGCCGTATGCCAGTGCCGAGTGAACGCCACCTGTGCCGGCTTCAAGCCAGATCTGGCCCACATGTCTCTGCTATGTGGGAGGTATATAGGGTTTTTACGATCATCATACAAAGTCATAACTCTTGATAGGAAGGTCCTAGAGACTTGAAACCATGCTCTACCCCTATGTATGACGGGTCAGGGAGTCCAAAGGTACCACCCATTTCGCTCTACGACCTTCCGTTTTGGAGATAGCTCAATCATGGTTCTAGAGACTCGGGACCACTTCCTGCATGTTTAGCGTAGCCGATATAGTAGGGGTAGAGCCCGGTTTGAAGTGTGTGGGACTTACTGTTAAAAAGTTAAAAATTTGATGGGTCGAAAATTTTTCTAAGTGTTGAGAGCCAAAATCCTTCACCCAGGTTATGTTTAGGAGCACGTTTCACGTCATTTGGAGTCGTTTGATACCCATCTCGAAAGTTGGTTAGGGAGAGGGGACTGATCCCATACCCCCCTAGGGGGATGGGTGATGCACGGTCCATCGCCCTGGCTGAGACTGTCCTGGCCTCTTATGCTCTCGCTCTTTAAATTGTTTTTCTAATTTCTTTTGAGGTTTCTTCTAAGTTAGGGTTAGGGTTAGGTGTGAGATCTGATCCACCCCGGAGTCGAAGCTCCAGAGTGGTGGTGCACGCTCCACCCGAGGAGCCTCCCAAGTGGCACCCCTGACCCCGAAAAACAAAAAATGAGTTTCCACCACCCATAGGTGGCGGGGTTTCCAAAAATTTGGCTTCTTGCCATCACCAGCATTGGCGCAACGCTTCGGCCTACTTGGCCTTCCTCAGGCGCACTGGTGTGTGGTGTGGTAGCATGACCGACTTGGCCTATGACTACTCCGGCCCTTGACCTGCTCCTACGACCACAACCTTCCCCTTCGACTTCCTCTATCCAACTAACCTTCCCTTCCCAGCGTCCTTTCCTCTAATTGTCTGTCTTGACTTTAATTTGCTTTTCTTAGTCTTATGTTTAACCTTACTTTGGTTTATTTGCTTTACTTAGCTTTTTCTGTTTCTATTAGCCTTTGTTAGCTTTTCCTTTGTCAGCTTCAAGTTATGCCTACTTGGCTATAACGAGCTTTTCTTCAATTTCTTTTTCCTTTTCAGCTTTATGTTACGCCTACTTGGTCATAACCAGCTTTTTCCTTTTATATTTCTTTTTCCTTTTGTATAGGGTTAGGGTTAGGGTTAGGGTTAAAGGATGGGCTTAGGGTTTGGGGTAATAGTTAGGTTGAGGGGGTTTGGAGTTTAGAGAGTCCTATTGAGGTTGGGTTTAGGGCCCAGGGACAAATTTGGTTAGGGTTAGGGTCAAGAGGTCAGGGTTAGGGTTAGGTGAGAGGTAAAGCCCATCCACCCCTTGGGGGACGGGAAGTGCACGGTCCATCACTCTGGCTGAAACTGACCCGGCCCTAAGTGTCCACCACCCGAAGGTGGCGGGGGTTCCAAAAATTTGGCATCTTGCCATCATCAGCATTGGCGCAACGTTTCGGCCTGACACGGCCTTCCTCAGGCGCGCTGATGTATGATGCGGAAGTCTGACCGACTTGGCCTAGACTATCCCCGGCCCTTGGCTGCTCTCTCTACCACATCCTTTCCCTTCGACAGCCTCTGTCAACTAACCCTCCCTTGCTACCCTACCTCGGTATTAAGTTTTTTATTATGCACTAAACGGCTTTATATTGCTTTCTTTAGCTTTTTCCTTTAGCTTTTCTTAGCTTCTCCTTTAAGTTTTTCTTTTAAGTTTTCTTTTAAGTTTTTTTCTTTAGGTCAGGGTTAGGGTTAGGGTTAGGGGTTAGGTTAGGGAAAAGTCGCAGTGCTCCAGATGAGCACTGCGGAGGGCACTGGCACAGGGGAATAAAATGTATAAAATACCTTATTATTGTCTCCTCTGAATAAACTTGGTTCAGTTAAAAAGTAAAATCAAATAAAATAAAGAAAAAAAATAAAAAAAGATAAAATTAATAAAAGAAATAAAATTACTGTAGAAGATCGTTGTAAAACAAATAAAATGAAATAAAATAGGCTAAAGTCAATAAAAATAAAATAAATTAAAAAATTAAAATAAATTAAAATAAAGGAATACTGGATCATGCCTGCTCAAGTGCGGGCGCGGGAGCTTCAATTTTATCAACATACCTCCCGTCCCCCAGGATTCCCCACCCCCCAAGCGTTAAAAATCACATGCAATTCACCCTGTCGTATCCAAAAGCATAAAACCATAAGAACCGAAATAAATAAAATTCATAGATTTAATAAATATATAAATAAAATTTGAAATTAATAAAATTAATAATACAAATAAAAATAAATATAAAATAAATAAACAACTATATTCATGGCTTTAAAACCACAGGGCTGTTGCAGTGTACTTTATTTAATAAAATTCCTCGTTAGGGGATCCCCTCCATGAGTACGTCCCCAGGAATGAAATAAAACAAACAGGTGATCCCTCTCTGTGGCATAAAATAAGTCAATAAATAAATAAATAAATAATAAAATTCATGGGGTTAGTAGTCATCAAATTGAGCATGCAAGATAAAAAATAAAATGTTAGATAAAAAGCACACCAAACCCACATGCATTAAAATGGGACATAAAATATACAATCAAGAGTCCACACAATAAATGCATAAAAATTCATGTATTCCACAGAGAGGAATATCTGTATCACAAAACGAGAAGGGGTGGGGGGTCCCTCATGAGTTGCAGGCCGAGGGGATCCCCATGAAAACCTGTAGGGTAAAAAGAATTCTGGGAGACAAGGGAGGTTGGCATTCCTAGTGAATGCTATATAAACCGTAATATTTAACAAATGAAATGGATTTCCTCAATATTTTTCATTTAGTCCCGTCGGCTCCATGGTTTTTAATAGGTGGATCCATTTCCTCTCCGCCGCCCGTCGTTGAGCAGTAGTCCAGTCTCTGTTACTCTCCAGGCCCATGCTTTGTACATTTTGACGGCCATGGAGTTTAAAATGTTCGTACAAGGTACCCGTTCCATTACCCTTATTCATAATGTAGATATGTTGTTTTATTCTCAGATATATTGCATTTCTTGTCTCCCCCACATAAAATTTGTGGCAGGCCTCGCATCGGATTGCATATACTGCATTTACAGTTGTTGGCTTGAAGGCCTGCCCCGGATTAAAACCAATTCTTGCGTGAGGATTAAAAATGTGGGGGAGACGGATGAAGCCTACGTCCGCTACTCGAAGCGCCTCCCCAGGACGTTTATCCCTGTTCAAGTTTGAGTGGACCAGGATGTCCTTGAGGTTTTTATTACGTTTGTAAGCGGAGATCAGTCGGCAGTCCCTCAGCACGTCACAGTCCTCCCTCGCCCCCTGGAAATTTCTTCTTATAGAAGTTAAAAGTGGTCCTATGCTCTCCGCATATGTTACCACCATGGGGACGAGGGTCGGATCCGGCGGCCGGGTGACTCCTATGTTGTATTGGCCGATGTTGTTTCTGACCTCCGCTTTGACGCCCCTGAGGAAGCGCCTCGAGTAACCCCTCGATCTCAGCGCACTAAACAGTGTACAGGTGGCCTCTTCCACATGTTCCGGCAGGGTGCAGATTCTGTGGAAGCGTATCAGCTGGGATTTAATCAGGCCCCTGTACGTATGTTTAGGATGGTAGCTGGTTTTATGGAGGAGTGCGTGTCTGTCTGTTTCCTTAAAAAATACTTTTGTAGCCAGGGTTTTGGACTGGTCGCCCGTCTCCCTGAAGAAGACCCTGGTGTCGAGGAACTCCACTGTAGAGGTATGTAAATTGTGTTTGAGTTTGATTTTCTGGTGGTGGGTGTTCAGGATGTGTATGAATGCCAGAAATGTGTCCTCTGTGTTGTCCCAGACGCCGAAGATGTCGTCCAGGTACCGGAAGTAAAGGAGGGGTTTGATGGGTATGATTTGGAATACCGTTTCCTCCCAATGGGCCAGGTAGATGTCAGCGTATGAGGGGGAATACTTGCGGCCCATTGCGCAACCGCACAGCTGGAGGTAGTGTTTATTGTTGAATTGAAAGTCGTTTCTGGTGAGTGTGATGTGCAGTAACTGTAAAATTTGGCTGTCTGGTCTGGTTGGGTCTGGATATTTATTGAAAGTGTGTTGAACGGCAGCTAGGCCTAGTGGGGACTCGATGTTAGTGTATAATGAGTCTATGTCTATGGAGAAGAGAAGTGTATGGCCGGGTACCTGTAGGTTGTTTATTTTATTTACAAATGTGTATGTGTCCTTTATGTAACTGGGGTGAAGTTTGGAAAGAGGGTTGAGGAATGAGTCTATGTATTCTGTAATGTTATATGTTTCTGATCCGCAGTCGCTGACAATGGGGCGGCCGACCGGAACAACATGGGGGACCGTCCACGTCCCAGGAGGCTTGTGGATCTTGGGGAGCAGATAGAAGAGGCGAGGCCTGGGTTCATCGGGACCGTCCAGATATTTCTTTTGTTTTGCGTTGATGTGTTTTGTTTGATATAAGACGTCTGTAATATGCCTAACTTGTGTTTGTGTTTCTAACTGTAGTGAGTGTGTGAGTGGTTTGTAATAAATGGTGTTGTTTAACTGTCTGTTTGCTTCTAATATGTAGTTGTTCCTATCCTGTAAAACTATTTGGCCCCCCTTGTCTGCAGGTTTGATAACTATGTGTTTGCTGTTGCCTAGTGTCCTGAGTATGTGTTTATGTTCCTGACTAATGTTGTGTGTCCTATGTGGATGGGGTCGCCAATGTGTGAGTGCCCGGTTATTCTTATTGATTAACTGTATGATTTCGGGTGAGAGTGTGTTAGTGCGTGGTTCCCAATGGGACGGTCCCGTGAACGGAACAGGCTCCCGCCTCTGGCTCCCCTGAAAAAAATCCATTAATTTAAGCCTCCTGTGGAGGGTGTGGAGGTCCCTTCTGAGTTCCGGTCGGGTGGGAGGGTTGGGTGTGGGAATGAATGTTAGTCCTCTTTCCAGTATCTCCAACTGTGCGGGCGTGAGGGAGAAAACGGTACAAAGGTTTGTAATATTCGAGCTATGGGGGGTTGTGTTATGACATTGATCCCCCGTTACCAGTTTAATTGCTGCTTCCAGTACCCGAACAACATCTCGGCCGTCTCACGTGTCCAGTGAATGTTGTCTGTAACTGTCTGAAAAAGAAGTGGGTTAATTTCTGAAAGGAAGGTGTATTTGGAGGTTATTGTGTCGTTCAGTCTGGTGAGTAATGTCTGCTTCCGTGGATCTAACCTGTTGGAGAAATTTATTACCGGGATGTATATGGTTGCATTGGGGAATGTATTGTGTGCCGTTTTCACCATTTGCTGTAGCTGTTTCTGCATGGTGGAAAATTCGTGCTCTGAGAGGCAACTGTTGAGGCCTACGGACAGAATGATGTGTGTGGGTTGTGGACATGGGGTGAGTTTCTTCAGAATAGCTGTGATGTGATGAAAAGTGGCTCCTGGGTAACTGTCAACCTGTATGCGTGAGTCAGTGAATGAGGGGATCCGTGAGAGATTGGAGTCCCCGACAACCAGGATCTGTGCCCTGACCTCTAGCGACCAGTCCTGCAGTTTTCTAAATGTATTCTGGTGTCTGAGTGGTTCCGTCCGACTTGGGGGGCCAGGTGCCGCCGCAGGGACCCTGCTAGAGTTTGAGGTGACTGTCTCAGATGTTCGGGGTAAATTCAGCTTTTTGCTTTTCGTTTTTCCCGTCATCATCATCGCTTTGTGTTTCACCTCAGTGACTGCTGTTTTTTTACAGGGTCCTGCAGCTGGCAACTCTGGCTCCCTCTGCTGTTGTTGTGGTGTAGTGGAAGCTGTAGGTGAGAGGGATGAAATGATGTTACTACAGGGCAGTGCTACATTGCTGATAGTCGGTATGTGGTTTGCCCTTTTCTTGGTGTTGGGTGGTGGAGGAGAAGAGGAGGAGGAGGAGGAGGAGGAGGCAGCAGAGGGGCAGGCACGGGACCCAGTCCTCCCCGACCGCAGGCGCTCCAGCTGTACAGTTGGGATTGGGTGGAGTTCGACCCTCACCTGCCTTCGCGGATTGCGTTTGGGTAATGCGGTCGGAGGCTGGGCCTCCGCGCCGAGTCCCCCGGCCACCCCCACCCCCAACGTACAGGGGCCTGGAGGTCCGGGTACGGAGTCAGGAATGCTTATAGGAGGAGGAGGAGAGGGAACGATAGGGGAGGAAAGGAAGGAGGGGAATAGGGGAGAGACAGGATGGAGAAGGGGGGAAGGGGGAGTATTTACGGGAAGAGGGGGGGTATGGTTAGGGTTAGGACAAGGAAAACTGGGAGAGGTAGTGTGGTTAGGATTAGGAGAAGGGAGACTGGGATGGTTAGGTTTAGGGAAAGGAAAACCGGGAGGGGTGGTCTGGTTGAGGTTAGGGCAGACTGGAAAGGGACAGGTTTTAGGGAGGGAAAGTGGGATAGAGGGCATGAGGGTAAGGGTGTGGTTAGGATTAGGGGAGGAAGGAAGGGGAAAGGAAGTTTGGTTAGGTTCAGGGGAAGGAGGGATGGGGGCCCGGGTTGGAAGAGGAGGGGAGGGTAAGATAGGAAGTGGGTCAGGGTTAAGGTTGGAATGAGAGGGAGATGGGAAAGGCAGGGGAGGGCCAGTTGGTTGCGGAAGAGTTGGAAAATGTTGGGGGGAGAGCTGAGATGGTGGAGGGACCTGCTCCGTTCGAGGCAGCTTGGTGAGTAGGTCCCTCAGTGTGTTGGTGGAAGATGGCGTGAGCTTCCTCTTGTATCTAGCTCTCCCCCACTGAACGGCTTTGTCAAAGGATGACTGGGTGAAAGGTGGGATGTCCTCCAGCTCCACGGCGATAACTGTATCATAGTGCTCCCTGAGAATGAGCATGTTATTGTGCATCCAGGTGTTTGTATTCTGTTGGACCTTGTCTAACGTGCTATTGTTTGGTGAGGAGGGTTTGATGAAGGATGTTAGTCTGTAGACCTTTTTCAACATTCCCTGTGGAAATGTGCCTTTGTTGAATGTATTGTTTATGATTTCTGAATGGTGAATGGCTTGTAAAATTCTGAAATATTTCTTTGTGTGGATATGGTTGTGTTGAGGCTGAGGGTGTGGATGTTGGGCCTGATGGTTAGTGCCCCTTCTTGTTGCTCCCCCGAGGGGGGGGGCCAGGGCAGAAAATCTATTTGTCAGGGTTATTGTCATGTTTTATTCGCCGTGGGACTGGAGGGAATCCACAGCTGATAAAAAGCACTTCCACAGAGAATTGTATGTGTATAAGTATTGTCTGCCACCCTCCAATGTTGTAGGGAGGTCACCTGCAAATAAAAAGGTTAAAAACACCCCAATAAAATGCCCTCAAAGTCAATGAAAGTTGGACTTTGTACGCTCTAAGGGGGCCACAGAAAGAAGGGATAAAAGGATTAAGAAAAACACAAGTTAAAATATAAAACTGAGAAAAGAATAAAATCAAAGATGGATTCTCTCTCTTGCCTCTGTGGAAAAAAATAAAATTAAAAAAGGAACAAAGTTGTTAGTTTAAAACAGGTAAAAGCAACTTACAGCGTTGGAGGCCTAGTTGGATTTTCAGGCCCTCCTTTCCCAGTTAGAGTGGGGGGGTAGCCATTTTGCGGCTACCCCAGTTGTTTCACAGATTAAAATAAAAACCGGAATTCCAACAAGGTGGTCTTTTTGAGACCGGGAGGGAAATAAAAATCCAGCGTCTCTTTGCGTTTTGAGTCTTTGTTGTGTGCACACACTTTATGATTTAGTAAAAATCCATTATAAAAAGGTGGTTGTGCTGCTGGTTCCCTTTAATATGGTTCCGTTTTTTCCTTTTTCTGGATGGGAAAGAGTTTTTGCCGAGCTGATTTAGGTTAAAAAGAACACCTGCTAAAACATCACTTTGTCCATAAAAAAGAAGGTTCAATAAAAAAGTGCCATAAAAATGGATAAAATAGAATAAAAGAGGTCCCGACGTTTCGCCTCATTCGGCTTCTTCAGGGGAAATTACCCATCATCCATTGCCATGCAAATTTAAACAAATGTTTGGGGTTGGGCCATCATTCCATTGACTCTGATTGGTCCGGCCTGTCATGTGGTATTGTGTTATTGGATGAAAAAAGGTTTATTAAAAAAAACGATTTAAAAAAAGGGGGAATTTAAAAGAATTAAAACAAGTAAAATAAATAAAATAATAAAATGAGTCATTAAACCTTTGGGTAATTTGTAATAAAAAGTTTAAAATAAAGTTAAAAATAAGTTAAAAAGTAGAGAGGCATAGAGAGGAAAAAAAGAGGAAAGAAAAAAAACAAACAAACAATTTGAGAGAAGGTTAAAACTATGAAAGAAGGGAAATTGTCCTGTTGAGGGTGGGGGAGTAAGAGAAAATCCCTTTAATTCTTGGGATAAAATTATTAAAACAGTGGCCGAGATGAGAGGTTGGACGGGTTCTGGAACGAGTATCCTGAAAGAAATGAAAATAACTAAAAAAACCCTAAAAAACGATCTTCGCATAAAACTCCATACTAAAATAATAAAATAATAAAAAGGATTAAAACAATAAAAGGAAGAGATAAAAAGGGAGATCTAAAGCTGGATTCCCAAGGCTCTGGCTAGGTTAGGTTAGGGAAAAGTCGCAGTGCTCCAGATGAGCACTGCGGAGGGCACTGGCACAGGGGAATAAAATGTATAAAATACCTTATTATTGTCTCCTCTGAATAAACTTGGTTCAGTTAAAAAGTAAAATCAAATAAAATAAAGAAAAAAAATAAAAAAAGATAAAATTAATAAAAGAAATAAAATTACTGTAGAAGATCGTTGTAAAACAAATAAAATGAAATAAAATAGGCTAAAGTCAATAAAAATAAAATAAATTAAAAAATTAAAATAAATTAAAATAAAGGAATACTGGATCATGCCTGCTCAAGTGCGGGCGCGGGAGCTTCAATTTTATCAACATACCTCCCGTCCCCCAGGATTCCCCACCCCCCAAGCGTTAAAAATCACATGCAATTCACCCTGTCGTATCCAAAAGCATAAAACCATAAGAACCGAAATAAATAAAATTCATAGATTTAATAAATATATAAATAAAATTTGAAATTAATAAAATTAATAATACAAATAAAAATAAATATAAAATAAATAAACAACTATATTCATGGCTTTAAAACCACAGGGCTGTTGCAGTGTACTTTATTTAATAAAATTCCTCGTTAGGGGATCCCCTCCATGAGTACGTCCCCAGGAATGAAATAAAACAAACAGGTGATCCCTCTCTGTGGCATAAAATAAGTCAATAAATAAATAAATAAATAATAAAATTCATGGGGTTAGTAGTCATCAAATTGAGCATGCAAGATAAAAAATAAAATGTTAGATAAAAAGCACACCAAACCCACATGCATTAAAATGGGACATAAAATATACAATCAAGAGTCCACACAATAAATGCATAAAAATTCATGTATTCCACAGAGAGGAATATCTGTATCACAAAACGAGAAGGGGTGGGGGGTCCCTCATGAGTTGCAGGCCGAGGGGATCCCCATGAAAACCTGTAGGGTAAAAAGAATTCTGGGAGACAAGGGAGGTTGGCATTCCTAGTGAATGCTATATAAACCGTAATATTTAACAAATGAAATGGATTTCCTCAATATTTTTCATTTAGTCCCGTCGGCTCCATGGTTTTTAATAGGTGGATCCATTTCCTCTCCGCCGCCCGTCGTTGAGCAGTAGTCCAGTCTCTGTTACTCTCCAGGCCCATGCTTTGTACATTTTGACGGCCATGGAGTTTAAAATGTTCGTACAAGGTACCCGTTCCATTACCCTTATTCATAATGTAGATATGTTGTTTTATTCTCAGATATATTGCATTTCTTGTCTCCCCCACATAAAATTTGTGGCAGGCCTCGCATCGGATTGCATATACTGCATTTACAGTTGTTGGCTTGAAGGCCTGCCCCGGATTAAAACCAATTCTTGCGTGAGGATTAAAAATGTGGGGGAGACGGATGAAGCCTACGTCCGCTACTCGAAGCGCCTCCCCAGGACGTTTATCCCTGTTCAAGTTTGAGTGGACCAGGATGTCCTTGAGGTTTTTATTACGTTTGTAAGCGGAGATCAGTCGGCAGTCCCTCAGCACGTCACAGTCCTCCCTCGCCCCCTGGAAATTTCTTCTTATAGAAGTTAAAAGTGGTCCTATGCTCTCCGCATATGTTACCACCATGGGGACGAGGGTCGGATCCGGCGGCCGGGTGACTCCTATGTTGTATTGGCCGATGTTGTTTCTGACCTCCGCTTTGACGCCCCTGAGGAAGCGCCTCGAGTAACCCCTCGATCTCAGCGCACTAAACAGTGTACAGGTGGCCTCTTCCACATGTTCCGGCAGGGTGCAGATTCTGTGGAAGCGTATCAGCTGGGATTTAATCAGGCCCCTGTACGTATGTTTAGGATGGTAGCTGGTTTTATGGAGGAGTGCGTGTCTGTCTGTTTCCTTAAAAAATACTTTTGTAGCCAGGGTTTTGGACTGGTCGCCCGTCTCCCTGAAGAAGACCCTGGTGTCGAGGAACTCCACTGTAGAGGTATGTAAATTGTGTTTGAGTTTGATTTTCTGGTGGTGGGTGTTCAGGATGTGTATGAATGCCAGAAATGTGTCCTCTGTGTTGTCCCAGACGCCGAAGACGTCGTCCAGGTACCGGAAGTAAAGGAGGGGTTTGATGGGTATGATTTGGAATACCGTTTCCTCCCAATGGGCCAGGTAGATGTCAGCGTATGAGGGGGAATACTTGCGGCCCATTGCGCAACCGCACAGCTGGAGGTAGTGTTTATTGTTGAATTGAAAGTCGTTTCTGGTGAGTGTGATGTGCAGTAACTGTAAAATTTGGCTGTCTGGTCTGGTTGGGTCTGGATATTTATTGAAAGTGTGTTGAACGGCAGCTAGGCCTAGTGGGGACTCGATGTTAGTGTATAATGAGTCTATGTCTATGGAGAAGAGAAGTGTATGGCCGGGTACCTGTAGGTTGTTTATTTTATTTACAAATGTGTATGTGTCCTTTATGTAACTGGGGTGAAGTTTGGAAAGAGGGTTGAGGAATGAGTCTATGTATTCTGTAATGTTATATGTTTCTGATCCGCAGTCGCTGACAATGGGGCGGCCGACCGGAACAACATGGGGGACCGTCCACGTCCCAGGAGGCTTGTGGATCTTGGGGAGCAGATAGAAGAGGCGAGGCCTGGGTTCATCGGGACCGTCCAGATATTTCTTTTGTTTTGCGTTGATGTGTTTTGTTTGATATAAGACGTCTGTAATATGCCTAACTTGTGTTTGTGTTTCTAACTGTAGTGAGTGTGTGAGTGGTTTGTAATAAATGGTGTTGTTTAACTGTCTGTTTGCTTCTAATATGTAGTTGTTCCTATCCTGTAAAACTATTTGGCCCCCCTTGTCTGCAGGTTTGATAACTATGTGTTTGCTGTTGCCTAGTGTCCTGAGTATGTGTTTATGTTCCTGACTAATGTTGTGTGTCCTATGTGGATGGGGTCGCCAATGTGTGAGTGCCCGGTTATTCTTATTGATTAACTGTATGATTTCGGGTGAGAGTGTGTTAGTGCGTGGTTCCCAATGGGACGGTCCCGTGAACGGAACAGGCTCCCGCCTCTGGCTCCCCTGAAAAAAATCCATTAATTTAAGCCTCCTGTGGAGGGTGTGGAGGTCCCTTCTGAGTTCCGGTCGGGTGGGAGGGTTGGGTGTGGGAATGAATGTTAGTCCTCTTTCCAGTATCTCCAACTGTGCGGGCGTGAGGGAGAAAACGGTACAAAGGTTTGTAATATTCGAGCTATGGGGGGTTGTGTTATGACATTGATCCCCCGTTACCAGTTTAATTGCTGCTTCCAGTACCCGAACAACATCTCGGCCGTCTCACGTGTCCAGTGAATGTTGTCTGTAACTGTCTGAAAAAGAAGTGGGTTAATTTCTGAAAGGAAGGTGTATTTGGAGGTTATTGTGTCGTTCAGTCTGGTGAGTAATGTCTGCTTCCGTGGATCTAACCTGTTGGAGAAATTTATTACCGGGATGTATATGGTTGCATTGGGGAATGTATTGTGTGCCGTTTTCACCATTTGCTGTAGCTGTTTCTGCATGGTGGAAAATTCGTGCTCTGAGAGGCAACTGTTGAGGCCTACGGACAGAATGATGTGTGTGGGTTGTGGACATGGGGTGAGTTTCTTCAGAATAGCTGTGATGTGATGAAAAGTGGCTCCTGGGTAACTGTCAACCTGTATGCGTGAGTCAGTGAATGAGGGGATCCGTGAGAGATTGGAGTCCCCGACAACCAGGATCTGTGCCCTGACCTCTAGCGACCAGTCCTGCAGTTTTCTAAATGTATTCTGGTGTCTGAGTGGTTCCGTCCGACTTGGGGGGCCAGGTGCCGCCGCAGGGACCCTGCTAGAGTTTGAGGTGACTGTCTCAGATGTTCGGGGTAAATTCAGCTTTTTGCTTTTCGTTTTTCCCGTCATCATCATCGCTTTGTGTTTCACCTCAGTGACTGCTGTTTTTTTACAGGGTCCTGCAGCTGGCAACTCTGGCTCCCTCTGCTGTTGTTGTGGTGTAGTGGAAGCTGTAGGTGAGAGGGATGAAATGATGTTACTACAGGGCAGTGCTACATTGCTGATAGTCGGTATGTGGTTTGCCCTTTTCTTGGTGTTGGGTGGTGGAGGAGAAGAGGAGGAGGAGGAGGAGGAGGAGGCAGCAGAGGGGCAGGCACGGGACCCAGTCCTCCCCGACCGCAGGCGCTCCAGCTGTACAGTTGGGATTGGGTGGAGTTCGACCCTCACCTGCCTTCGCGGATTGCGTTTGGGTAATGCGGTCGGAGGCTGGGCCTCCGCGCCGAGTCCCCCGGCCACCCCCACCCCCAACGTACAGGGGCCTGGAGGTCCGGGTACGGAGTCAGGAATGCTTATAGGAGGAGGAGGAGAGGGAACGATAGGGGAGGAAAGGAAGGAGGGGAATAGGGGAGAGACAGGATGGAGAAGGGGGGAAGGGGGAGTATTTACGGGAAGAGGGGGGGTATGGTTAGGGTTAGGACAAGGAAAACTGGGAGAGGTAGTGTGGTTAGGATTAGGAGAAGGGAGACTGGGATGGTTAGGTTTAGGGAAAGGAAAACCGGGAGGGGTGGTCTGGTTGAGGTTAGGGCAGACTGGAAAGGGACAGGTTTTAGGGAGGGAAAGTGGGATAGAGGGCATGAGGGTAAGGGTGTGGTTAGGATTAGGGGAGGAAGGAAGGGGAAAGGAAGTTTGGTTAGGTTCAGGGGAAGGAGGGATGGGGGCCCGGGTTGGAAGAGGAGGGGAGGGTAAGATAGGAAGTGGGTCAGGGTTAAGGTTGGAATGAGAGGGAGATGGGAAAGGCAGGGGAGGGCCAGTTGGTTGCGGAAGAGTTGGAAAATGTTGGGGGGAGAGCTGAGATGGTGGAGGGACCTGCTCCGTTCGAGGCAGCTTGGTGAGTAGGTCCCTCAGTGTGTTGGTGGAAGATGGCGTGAGCTTCCTCTTGTATCTAGCTCTCCCCCACTGAACGGCTTTGTCAAAGGATGACTGGGTGAAAGGTGGGATGTCCTCCAGCTCCACGGCGATAACTGTATCATAGTGCTCCCTGAGAATGAGCATGTTATTGTGCATCCAGGTGTTTGTATTCTGTTGGACCTTGTCTAACGTGCTATTGTTTGGTGAGGAGGGTTTGATGAAGGATGTTAGTCTGTAGACCTTTTTCAACATTCCCTGTGGAAATGTGCCTTTGTTGAATGTATTGTTTATGATTTCTGAATGGTGAATGGCTTGTAAAATTCTGAAATATTTCTTTGTGTGGATATGGTTGTGTTGAGGCTGAGGGTGTGGATGTTGGGCCTGATGGTTAGTGCCCCTTCTTGTTGCTCCCCCGAGGGGGGGGGCCAGGGCAGAAAATCTATTTGTCAGGGTTATTGTCATGTTTTATTCGCCGTGGGACTGGAGGGAATCCACAGCTGATAAAAAGCACTTCCACAGAGAATTGTATGTGTATAAGTATTGTCTGCCACCCTCCAATGTTGTAGGGAGGTCACCTGCAAATAAAAAGGTTAAAAACACCCCAATAAAATGCCCTCAAAGTCAATGAAAGTTGGACTTTGTACGCTCTAAGGGGGCCACAGAAAGAAGGGATAAAAGGATTAAGAAAAACACAAGTTAAAATATAAAACTGAGAAAAGAATAAAATCAAAGATGGATTCTCTCTCTTGCCTCTGTGGAAAAAAATAAAATTAAAAAAGGAACAAAGTTGTTAGTTTAAAACAGGTAAAAGCAACTTACAGCGTTGGAGGCCTAGTTGGATTTTCAGGCCCTCCTTTCCCAGTTAGAGTGGGGGGGTAGCCATTTTGCGGCTACCCCAGTTGTTTCACAGATTAAAATAAAAACCGGAATTCCAACAAGGTGGTCTTTTTGAGACCGGGAGGGAAATAAAAATCCAGCGTCTCTTTGCGTTTTGAGTCTTTGTTGTGTGCACACACTTTATGATTTAGTAAAAATCCATTATAAAAAGGTGGTTGTGCTGCTGGTTCCCTTTAATATGGTTCCGTTTTTTCCTTTTTCTGGATGGGAAAGAGTTTTTGCCGAGCTGATTTAGGTTAAAAAGAACACCTGCTAAAACATCACTTTGTCCATAAAAAAGAAGGTTCAATAAAAAAGTGCCATAAAAATGGATAAAATAGAATAAAAGAGGTCCCGACGTTTCGCCTCATTCGGCTTCTTCAGGGGAAATTACCCATCATCCATTGCCATGCAAATTTAAACAAATGTTTGGGGTTGGGCCATCATTCCATTGACTCTGATTGGTCCGGCCTGTCATGTGGTATTGTGTTATTGGATGAAAAAAGGTTTATTAAAAAAAACGATTTAAAAAAAGGGGGAATTTAAAAGAATTAAAACAAGTAAAATAAATAAAATAATAAAATGAGTCATTAAACCTTTGGGTAATTTGTAATAAAAAGTTTAAAATAAAGTTAAAAATAAGTTAAAAAGTAGAGAGGCATAGAGAGGAAAAAAAGAGGAAAGAAAAAAAACAAACAAACAATTTGAGAGAAGGTTAAAACTATGAAAGAAGGGAAATTGTCCTGTTGAGGGTGGGGGAGTAAGAGAAAATCCCTTTAATTCTTGGGATAAAATTATTAAAACAGTGGCCGAGATGAGAGGTTGGACGGGTTCTGGAACGAGTATCCTGAAAGAAATGAAAATAACTAAAAAAACCCTAAAAAACGATCTTCGCATAAAACTCCATACTAAAATAATAAAATAATAAAAAGGATTAAAACAATAAAAGGAAGAGATAAAAAGGGAGATCTAAAGCTGGATTCCCAAGGCTCTGGCTAGGTTAGGTTAGGGAAAAGTCGCAGTGCTCCAGATGAGCACTGCGGAGGGCACTGGCACAGGGGAATAAAATGTATAAAATACCTTATTATTGTCTCCTCTGAATAAACTTGGTTCAGTTAAAAAGTAAAATCAAATAAAATAAAGAAAAAAAATAAAAAAAGATAAAATTAATAAAAGAAATAAAATTACTGTAGAAGATCGTTGTAAAACAAATAAAATGAAATAAAATAGGCTAAAGTCAATAAAAATAAAATAAATTAAAAAATTAAAATAAATTAAAATAAAGGAATACTGGATCATGCCTGCTCAAGTGCGGGCGCGGGAGCTTCAATTTTATCAACATACCTCCCGTCCCCCAGGATTCCCCACCCCCCAAGCGTTAAAAATCACATGCAATTCACCCTGTCGTATCCAAAAGCATAAAACCATAAGAACCGAAATAAATAAAATTCATAGATTTAATAAATATATAAATAAAATTTGAAATTAATAAAATTAATAATACAAATAAAAATAAATATAAAATAAATAAACAACTATATTCATGGCTTTAAAACCACAGGGCTGTTGCAGTGTACTTTATTTAATAAAATTCCTCGTTAGGGGATCCCCTCCATGAGTACGTCCCCAGGAATGAAATAAAACAAACAGGTGATCCCTCTCTGTGGCATAAAATAAGTCAATAAATAAATAAATAAATAATAAAATTCATGGGGTTAGTAGTCATCAAATTGAGCATGCAAGATAAAAAATAAAATGTTAGATAAAAAGCACACCAAACCCACATGCATTAAAATGGGACATAAAATATACAATCAAGAGTCCACACAATAAATGCATAAAAATTCATGTATTCCACAGAGAGGAATATCTGTATCACAAAACGAGAAGGGGTGGGGGGTCCCTCATGAGTTGCAGGCCGAGGGGATCCCCATGAAAACCTGTAGGGTAAAAAGAATTCTGGGAGACAAGGGAGGTTGGCATTCCTAGTGAATGCTATATAAACCGTAATATTTAACAAATGAAATGGATTTCCTCAATATTTTTCATTTAGTCCCGTCGGCTCCATGGTTTTTAATAGGTGGATCCATTTCCTCTCCGCCGCCCGTCGTTGAGCAGTAGTCCAGTCTCTGTTACTCTCCAGGCCCATGCTTTGTACATTTTGACGGCCATGGAGTTTAAAATGTTCGTACAAGGTACCCGTTCCATTACCCTTATTCATAATGTAGATATGTTGTTTTATTCTCAGATATATTGCATTTCTTGTCTCCCCCACATAAAATTTGTGGCAGGCCTCGCATCGGATTGCATATACTGCATTTACAGTTGTTGGCTTGAAGGCCTGCCCCGGATTAAAACCAATTCTTGCGTGAGGATTAAAAATGTGGGGGAGACGGATGAAGCCTACGTCCGCTACTCGAAGCGCCTCCCCAGGACGTTTATCCCTGTTCAAGTTTGAGTGGACCAGGATGTCCTTGAGGTTTTTATTACGTTTGTAAGCGGAGATCAGTCGGCAGTCCCTCAGCACGTCACAGTCCTCCCTCGCCCCCTGGAAATTTCTTCTTATAGAAGTTAAAAGTGGTCCTATGCTCTCCGCATATGTTACCACCATGGGGACGAGGGTCGGATCCGGCGGCCGGGTGACTCCTATGTTGTATTGGCCGATGTTGTTTCTGACCTCCGCTTTGACGCCCCTGAGGAAGCGCCTCGAGTAACCCCTCGATCTCAGCGCACTAAACAGTGTACAGGTGGCCTCTTCCACATGTTCCGGCAGGGTGCAGATTCTGTGGAAGCGTATCAGCTGGGATTTAATCAGGCCCCTGTACGTATGTTTAGGATGGTAGCTGGTTTTATGGAGGAGTGCGTGTCTGTCTGTTTCCTTAAAAAATACTTTTGTAGCCAGGGTTTTGGACTGGTCGCCCGTCTCCCTGAAGAAGACCCTGGTGTCGAGGAACTCCACTGTAGAGGTATGTAAATTGTGTTTGAGTTTGATTTTCTGGTGGTGGGTGTTCAGGATGTGTATGAATGCCAGAAATGTGTCCTCTGTGTTGTCCCAGACGCCGAAGATGTCGTCCAGGTACCGGAAGTAAAGGAGGGGTTTGATGGGTATGATTTGGAATACCGTTTCCTCCCAATGGGCCAGGTAGATGTCAGCGTATGAGGGGGAATACTTGCGGCCCATTGCGCAACCGCACAGCTGGAGGTAGTGTTTATTGTTGAATTGAAAGTCGTTTCTGGTGAGTGTGATGTGCAGTAACTGTAAAATTTGGCTGTCTGGTCTGGTTGGGTCTGGATATTTATTGAAAGTGTGTTGAACGGCAGCTAGGCCTAGTGGGGACTCGATGTTAGTGTATAATGAGTCTATGTCTATGGAGAAGAGAAGTGTATGGCCGGGTACCTGTAGGTTGTTTATTTTATTTACAAATGTGTATGTGTCCTTTATGTAACTGGGGTGAAGTTTGGAAAGAGGGTTGAGGAATGAGTCTATGTATTCTGTAATGTTATATGTTTCTGATCCGCAGTCGCTGACAATGGGGCGGCCGACCGGAACAACATGGGGGACCGTCCACGTCCCAGGAGGCTTGTGGATCTTGGGGAGCAGATAGAAGAGGCGAGGCCTGGGTTCATCGGGACCGTCCAGATATTTCTTTTGTTTTGCGTTGATGTGTTTTGTTTGATATAAGACGTCTGTAATATGCCTAACTTGTGTTTGTGTTTCTAACTGTAGTGAGTGTGTGAGTGGTTTGTAATAAATGGTGTTGTTTAACTGTCTGTTTGCTTCTAATATGTAGTTGTTCCTATCCTGTAAAACTATTTGGCCCCCCTTGTCTGCAGGTTTGATAACTATGTGTTTGCTGTTGCCTAGTGTCCTGAGTATGTGTTTATGTTCCTGACTAATGTTGTGTGTCCTATGTGGATGGGGTCGCCAATGTGTGAGTGCCCGGTTATTCTTATTGATTAACTGTATGATTTCGGGTGAGAGTGTGTTAGTGCGTGGTTCCCAATGGGACGGTCCCGTGAACGGAACAGGCTCCCGCCTCTGGCTCCCCTGAAAAAAATCCATTAATTTAAGCCTCCTGTGGAGGGTGTGGAGGTCCCTTCTGAGTTCCGGTCGGGTGGGAGGGTTGGGTGTGGGAATGAATGTTAGTCCTCTTTCCAGTATCTCCAACTGTGCGGGCGTGAGGGAGAAAACGGTACAAAGGTTTGTAATATTCGAGCTATGGGGGGTTGTGTTATGACATTGATCCCCCGTTACCAGTTTAATTGCTGCTTCCAGTACCCGAACAACATCTCGGCCGTCTCACGTGTCCAGTGAATGTTGTCTGTAACTGTCTGAAAAAGAAGTGGGTTAATTTCTGAAAGGAAGGTGTATTTGGAGGTTATTGTGTCGTTCAGTCTGGTGAGTAATGTCTGCTTCCGTGGATCTAACCTGTTGGAGAAATTTATTACCGGGATGTATATGGTTGCATTGGGGAATGTATTGTGTGCCGTTTTCACCATTTGCTGTAGCTGTTTCTGCATGGTGGAAAATTCGTGCTCTGAGAGGCAACTGTTGAGGCCTACGGACAGAATGATGTGTGTGGGTTGTGGACATGGGGTGAGTTTCTTCAGAATAGCTGTGATGTGATGAAAAGTGGCTCCTGGGTAACTGTCAACCTGTATGCGTGAGTCAGTGAATGAGGGGATCCGTGAGAGATTGGAGTCCCCGACAACCAGGATCTGTGCCCTGACCTCTAGCGACCAGTCCTGCAGTTTTCTAAATGTATTCTGGTGTCTGAGTGGTTCCGTCCGACTTGGGGGGCCAGGTGCCGCCGCAGGGACCCTGCTAGAGTTTGAGGTGACTGTCTCAGATGTTCGGGGTAAATTCAGCTTTTTGCTTTTCGTTTTTCCCGTCATCATCATCGCTTTGTGTTTCACCTCAGTGACTGCTGTTTTTTTACAGGGTCCTGCAGCTGGCAACTCTGGCTCCCTCTGCTGTTGTTGTGGTGTAGTGGAAGCTGTAGGTGAGAGGGATGAAATGATGTTACTACAGGGCAGTGCTACATTGCTGATAGTCGGTATGTGGTTTGCCCTTTTCTTGGTGTTGGGTGGTGGAGGAGAAGAGGAGGAGGAGGAGGAGGAGGAGGCAGCAGAGGGGCAGGCACGGGACCCAGTCCTCCCCGACCGCAGGCGCTCCAGCTGTACAGTTGGGATTGGGTGGAGTTCGACCCTCACCTGCCTTCGCGGATTGCGTTTGGGTAATGCGGTCGGAGGCTGGGCCTCCGCGCCGAGTCCCCCGGCCACCCCCACCCCCAACGTACAGGGGCCTGGAGGTCCGGGTACGGAGTCAGGAATGCTTATAGGAGGAGGAGGAGAGGGAACGATAGGGGAGGAAAGGAAGGAGGGGAATAGGGGAGAGACAGGATGGAGAAGGGGGGAAGGGGGAGTATTTACGGGAAGAGGGGGGGTATGGTTAGGGTTAGGACAAGGAAAACTGGGAGAGGTAGTGTGGTTAGGATTAGGAGAAGGGAGACTGGGATGGTTAGGTTTAGGGAAAGGAAAACCGGGAGGGGTGGTCTGGTTGAGGTTAGGGCAGACTGGAAAGGGACAGGTTTTAGGGAGGGAAAGTGGGATAGAGGGCATGAGGGTAAGGGTGTGGTTAGGATTAGGGGAGGAAGGAAGGGGAAAGGAAGTTTGGTTAGGTTCAGGGGAAGGAGGGATGGGGGCCCGGGTTGGAAGAGGAGGGGAGGGTAAGATAGGAAGTGGGTCAGGGTTAAGGTTGGAATGAGAGGGAGATGGGAAAGGCAGGGGAGGGCCAGTTGGTTGCGGAAGAGTTGGAAAATGTTGGGGGGAGAGCTGAGATGGTGGAGGGACCTGCTCCGTTCGAGGCAGCTTGGTGAGTAGGTCCCTCAGTGTGTTGGTGGAAGATGGCGTGAGCTTCCTCTTGTATCTAGCTCTCCCCCACTGAACGGCTTTGTCAAAGGATGACTGGGTGAAAGGTGGGATGTCCTCCAGCTCCACGGCGATAACTGTATCATAGTGCTCCCTGAGAATGAGCATGTTATTGTGCATCCAGGTGTTTGTATTCTGTTGGACCTTGTCTAACGTGCTATTGTTTGGTGAGGAGGGTTTGATGAAGGATGTTAGTCTGTAGACCTTTTTCAACATTCCCTGTGGAAATGTGCCTTTGTTGAATGTATTGTTTATGATTTCTGAATGGTGAATGGCTTGTAAAATTCTGAAATATTTCTTTGTGTGGATATGGTTGTGTTGAGGCTGAGGGTGTGGATGTTGGGCCTGATGGTTAGTGCCCCTTCTTGTTGCTCCCCCGAGGGGGGGGGCCAGGGCAGAAAATCTATTTGTCAGGGTTATTGTCATGTTTTATTCGCCGTGGGACTGGAGGGAATCCACAGCTGATAAAAAGCACTTCCACAGAGAATTGTATGTGTATAAGTATTGTCTGCCACCCTCCAATGTTGTAGGGAGGTCACCTGCAAATAAAAAGGTTAAAAACACCCCAATAAAATGCCCTCAAAGTCAATGAAAGTTGGACTTTGTACGCTCTAAGGGGGCCACAGAAAGAAGGGATAAAAGGATTAAGAAAAACACAAGTTAAAATATAAAACTGAGAAAAGAATAAAATCAAAGATGGATTCTCTCTCTTGCCTCTGTGGAAAAAAATAAAATTAAAAAAGGAACAAAGTTGTTAGTTTAAAACAGGTAAAAGCAACTTACAGCGTTGGAGGCCTAGTTGGATTTTCAGGCCCTCCTTTCCCAGTTAGAGTGGGGGGGTAGCCATTTTGCGGCTACCCCAGTTGTTTCACAGATTAAAATAAAAACCGGAATTCCAACAAGGTGGTCTTTTTGAGACCGGGAGGGAAATAAAAATCCAGCGTCTCTTTGCGTTTTGAGTCTTTGTTGTGTGCACACACTTTATGATTTAGTAAAAATCCATTATAAAAAGGTGGTTGTGCTGCTGGTTCCCTTTAATATGGTTCCGTTTTTTCCTTTTTCTGGATGGGAAAGAGTTTTTGCCGAGCTGATTTAGGTTAAAAAGAACACCTGCTAAAACATCACTTTGTCCATAAAAAAGAAGGTTCAATAAAAAAGTGCCATAAAAATGGATAAAATAGAATAAAAGAGGTCCCGACGTTTCGCCTCATTCGGCTTCTTCAGGGGAAATTACCCATCATCCATTGCCATGCAAATTTAAACAAATGTTTGGGGTTGGGCCATCATTCCATTGACTCTGATTGGTCCGGCCTGTCATGTGGTATTGTGTTATTGGATGAAAAAAGGTTTATTAAAAAAAACGATTTAAAAAAAGGGGGAATTTAAAAGAATTAAAACAAGTAAAATAAATAAAATAATAAAATGAGTCATTAAACCTTTGGGTAATTTGTAATAAAAAGTTTAAAATAAAGTTAAAAATAAGTTAAAAAGTAGAGAGGCATAGAGAGGAAAAAAAGAGGAAAGAAAAAAAACAAACAAACAATTTGAGAGAAGGTTAAAACTATGAAAGAAGGGAAATTGTCCTGTTGAGGGTGGGGGAGTAAGAGAAAATCCCTTTAATTCTTGGGATAAAATTATTAAAACAGTGGCCGAGATGAGAGGTTGGACGGGTTCTGGAACGAGTATCCTGAAAGAAATGAAAATAACTAAAAAAACCCTAAAAAACGATCTTCGCATAAAACTCCATACTAAAATAATAAAATAATAAAAAGGATTAAAACAATAAAAGGAAGAGATAAAAAGGGAGATCTAAAGCTGGATTCCCAAGGCTCTGGCTAGGTTAGGTTAGGGAAAAGTCGCAGTGCTCCAGATGAGCACTGCGGAGGGCACTGGCACAGGGGAATAAAATGTATAAAATACCTTATTATTGTCTCCTCTGAATAAACTTGGTTCAGTTAAAAAGTAAAATCAAATAAAATAAAGAAAAAAAATAAAAAAAGATAAAATTAATAAAAGAAATAAAATTACTGTAGAAGATCGTTGTAAAACAAATAAAATGAAATAAAATAGGCTAAAGTCAATAAAAATAAAATAAATTAAAAAATTAAAATAAATTAAAATAAAGGAATACTGGATCATGCCTGCTCAAGTGCGGGCGCGGGAGCTTCAATTTTATCAACATACCTCCCGTCCCCCAGGATTCCCCACCCCCCAAGCGTTAAAAATCACATGCAATTCACCCTGTCGTATCCAAAAGCATAAAACCATAAGAACCGAAATAAATAAAATTCATAGATTTAATAAATATATAAATAAAATTTGAAATTAATAAAATTAATAATACAAATAAAAATAAATATAAAATAAATAAACAACTATATTCATGGCTTTAAAACCACAGGGCTGTTGCAGTGTACTTTATTTAATAAAATTCCTCGTTAGGGGATCCCCTCCATGAGTACGTCCCCAGGAATGAAATAAAACAAACAGGTGATCCCTCTCTGTGGCATAAAATAAGTCAATAAATAAATAAATAAATAATAAAATTCATGGGGTTAGTAGTCATCAAATTGAGCATGCAAGATAAAAAATAAAATGTTAGATAAAAAGCACACCAAACCCACATGCATTAAAATGGGACATAAAATATACAATCAAGAGTCCACACAATAAATGCATAAAAATTCATGTATTCCACAGAGAGGAATATCTGTATCACAAAACGAGAAGGGGTGGGGGGTCCCTCATGAGTTGCAGGCCGAGGGGATCCCCATGAAAACCTGTAGGGTAAAAAGAATTCTGGGAGACAAGGGAGGTTGGCATTCCTAGTGAATGCTATATAAACCGTAATATTTAACAAATGAAATGGATTTCCTCAATATTTTTCATTTAGTCCCGTCGGCTCCATGGTTTTTAATAGGTGGATCCATTTCCTCTCCGCCGCCCGTCGTTGAGCAGTAGTCCAGTCTCTGTTACTCTCCAGGCCCATGCTTTGTACATTTTGACGGCCATGGAGTTTAAAATGTTCGTACAAGGTACCCGTTCCATTACCCTTATTCATAATGTAGATATGTTGTTTTATTCTCAGATATATTGCATTTCTTGTCTCCCCCACATAAAATTTGTGGCAGGCCTCGCATCGGATTGCATATACTGCATTTACAGTTGTTGGCTTGAAGGCCTGCCCCGGATTAAAACCAATTCTTGCGTGAGGATTAAAAATGTGGGGGAGACGGATGAAGCCTACGTCCGCTACTCGAAGCGCCTCCCCAGGACGTTTATCCCTGTTCAAGTTTGAGTGGACCAGGATGTCCTTGAGGTTTTTATTACGTTTGTAAGCGGAGATCAGTCGGCAGTCCCTCAGCACGTCACAGTCCTCCCTCGCCCCCTGGAAATTTCTTCTTATAGAAGTTAAAAGTGGTCCTATGCTCTCCGCATATGTTACCACCATGGGGACGAGGGTCGGATCCGGCGGCCGGGTGACTCCTATGTTGTATTGGCCGATGTTGTTTCTGACCTCCGCTTTGACGCCCCTGAGGAAGCGCCTCGAGTAACCCCTCGATCTCAGCGCACTAAACAGTGTACAGGTGGCCTCTTCCACATGTTCCGGCAGGGTGCAGATTCTGTGGAAGCGTATCAGCTGGGATTTAATCAGGCCCCTGTACGTATGTTTAGGATGGTAGCTGGTTTTATGGAGGAGTGCGTGTCTGTCTGTTTCCTTAAAAAATACTTTTGTAGCCAGGGTTTTGGACTGGTCGCCCGTCTCCCTGAAGAAGACCCTGGTGTCGAGGAACTCCACTGTAGAGGTATGTAAATTGTGTTTGAGTTTGATTTTCTGGTGGTGGGTGTTCAGGATGTGTATGAATGCCAGAAATGTGTCCTCTGTGTTGTCCCAGACGCCGAAGATGTCGTCCAGGTACCGGAAGTAAAGGAGGGGTTTGATGGGTATGATTTGGAATACCGTTTCCTCCCAATGGGCCAGGTAGATGTCAGCGTATGAGGGGGAATACTTGCGGCCCATTGCGCAACCGCACAGCTGGAGGTAGTGTTTATTGTTGAATTGAAAGTCGTTTCTGGTGAGTGTGATGTGCAGTAACTGTAAAATTTGGCTGTCTGGTCTGGTTGGGTCTGGATATTTATTGAAAGTGTGTTGAACGGCAGCTAGGCCTAGTGGGGACTCGATGTTAGTGTATAATGAGTCTATGTCTATGGAGAAGAGAAGTGTATGGCCGGGTACCTGTAGGTTGTTTATTTTATTTACAAATGTGTATGTGTCCTTTATGTAACTGGGGTGAAGTTTGGAAAGAGGGTTGAGGAATGAGTCTATGTATTCTGTAATGTTATATGTTTCTGATCCGCAGTCGCTGACAATGGGGCGGCCGACCGGAACAACATGGGGGACCGTCCACGTCCCAGGAGGCTTGTGGATCTTGGGGAGCAGATAGAAGAGGCGAGGCCTGGGTTCATCGGGACCGTCCAGATATTTCTTTTGTTTTGCGTTGATGTGTTTTGTTTGATATAAGACGTCTGTAATATGCCTAACTTGTGTTTGTGTTTCTAACTGTAGTGAGTGTGTGAGTGGTTTGTAATAAATGGTGTTGTTTAACTGTCTGTTTGCTTCTAATATGTAGTTGTTCCTATCCTGTAAAACTATTTGGCCCCCCTTGTCTGCAGGTTTGATAACTATGTGTTTGCTGTTGCCTAGTGTCCTGAGTATGTGTTTATGTTCCTGACTAATGTTGTGTGTCCTATGTGGATGGGGTCGCCAATGTGTGAGTGCCCGGTTATTCTTATTGATTAACTGTATGATTTCGGGTGAGAGTGTGTTAGTGCGTGGTTCCCAATGGGACGGTCCCGTGAACGGAACAGGCTCCCGCCTCTGGCTCCCCTGAAAAAAATCCATTAATTTAAGCCTCCTGTGGAGGGTGTGGAGGTCCCTTCTGAGTTCCGGTCGGGTGGGAGGGTTGGGTGTGGGAATGAATGTTAGTCCTCTTTCCAGTATCTCCAACTGTGCGGGCGTGAGGGAGAAAACGGTACAAAGGTTTGTAATATTCGAGCTATGGGGGGTTGTGTTATGACATTGATCCCCCGTTACCAGTTTAATTGCTGCTTCCAGTACCCGAACAACATCTCGGCCGTCTCACGTGTCCAGTGAATGTTGTCTGTAACTGTCTGAAAAAGAAGTGGGTTAATTTCTGAAAGGAAGGTGTATTTGGAGGTTATTGTGTCGTTCAGTCTGGTGAGTAATGTCTGCTTCCGTGGATCTAACCTGTTGGAGAAATTTATTACCGGGATGTATATGGTTGCATTGGGGAATGTATTGTGTGCCGTTTTCACCATTTGCTGTAGCTGTTTCTGCATGGTGGAAAATTCGTGCTCTGAGAGGCAACTGTTGAGGCCTACGGACAGAATGATGTGTGTGGGTTGTGGACATGGGGTGAGTTTCTTCAGAATAGCTGTGATGTGATGAAAAGTGGCTCCTGGGTAACTGTCAACCTGTATGCGTGAGTCAGTGAATGAGGGGATCCGTGAGAGATTGGAGTCCCCGACAACCAGGATCTGTGCCCTGACCTCTAGCGACCAGTCCTGCAGTTTTCTAAATGTATTCTGGTGTCTGAGTGGTTCCGTCCGACTTGGGGGGCCAGGTGCCGCCGCAGGGACCCTGCTAGAGTTTGAGGTGACTGTCTCAGATGTTCGGGGTAAATTCAGCTTTTTGCTTTTCGTTTTTCCCGTCATCATCATCGCTTTGTGTTTCACCTCAGTGACTGCTGTTTTTTTACAGGGTCCTGCAGCTGGCAACTCTGGCTCCCTCTGCTGTTGTTGTGGTGTAGTGGAAGCTGTAGGTGAGAGGGATGAAATGATGTTACTACAGGGCAGTGCTACATTGCTGATAGTCGGTATGTGGTTTGCCCTTTTCTTGGTGTTGGGTGGTGGAGGAGAAGAGGAGGAGGAGGAGGAGGAGGAGGCAGCAGAGGGGCAGGCACGGGACCCAGTCCTCCCCGACCGCAGGCGCTCCAGCTGTACAGTTGGGATTGGGTGGAGTTCGACCCTCACCTGCCTTCGCGGATTGCGTTTGGGTAATGCGGTCGGAGGCTGGGCCTCCGCGCCGAGTCCCCCGGCCACCCCCACCCCCAACGTACAGGGGCCTGGAGGTCCGGGTACGGAGTCAGGAATGCTTATAGGAGGAGGAGGAGAGGGAACGATAGGGGAGGAAAGGAAGGAGGGGAATAGGGGAGAGACAGGATGGAGAAGGGGGGAAGGGGGAGTATTTACGGGAAGAGGGGGGGTATGGTTAGGGTTAGGACAAGGAAAACTGGGAGAGGTAGTGTGGTTAGGATTAGGAGAAGGGAGACTGGGATGGTTAGGTTTAGGGAAAGGAAAACCGGGAGGGGTGGTCTGGTTGAGGTTAGGGCAGACTGGAAAGGGACAGGTTTTAGGGAGGGAAAGTGGGATAGAGGGCATGAGGGTAAGGGTGTGGTTAGGATTAGGGGAGGAAGGAAGGGGAAAGGAAGTTTGGTTAGGTTCAGGGGAAGGAGGGATGGGGGCCCGGGTTGGAAGAGGAGGGGAGGGTAAGATAGGAAGTGGGTCAGGGTTAAGGTTGGAATGAGAGGGAGATGGGAAAGGCAGGGGAGGGCCAGTTGGTTGCGGAAGAGTTGGAAAATGTTGGGGGGAGAGCTGAGATGGTGGAGGGACCTGCTCCGTTCGAGGCAGCTTGGTGAGTAGGTCCCTCAGTGTGTTGGTGGAAGATGGCGTGAGCTTCCTCTTGTATCTAGCTCTCCCCCACTGAACGGCTTTGTCAAAGGATGACTGGGTGAAAGGTGGGATGTCCTCCAGCTCCACGGCGATAACTGTATCATAGTGCTCCCTGAGAATGAGCATGTTATTGTGCATCCAGGTGTTTGTATTCTGTTGGACCTTGTCTAACGTGCTATTGTTTGGTGAGGAGGGTTTGATGAAGGATGTTAGTCTGTAGACCTTTTTCAACATTCCCTGTGGAAATGTGCCTTTGTTGAATGTATTGTTTATGATTTCTGAATGGTGAATGGCTTGTAAAATTCTGAAATATTTCTTTGTGTGGATATGGTTGTGTTGAGGCTGAGGGTGTGGATGTTGGGCCTGATGGTTAGTGCCCCTTCTTGTTGCTCCCCCGAGGGGGGGGGCCAGGGCAGAAAATCTATTTGTCAGGGTTATTGTCATGTTTTATTCGCCGTGGGACTGGAGGGAATCCACAGCTGATAAAAAGCACTTCCACAGAGAATTGTATGTGTATAAGTATTGTCTGCCACCCTCCAATGTTGTAGGGAGGTCACCTGCAAATAAAAAGGTTAAAAACACCCCAATAAAATGCCCTCAAAGTCAATGAAAGTTGGACTTTGTACGCTCTAAGGGGGCCACAGAAAGAAGGGATAAAAGGATTAAGAAAAACACAAGTTAAAATATAAAACTGAGAAAAGAATAAAATCAAAGATGGATTCTCTCTCTTGCCTCTGTGGAAAAAAATAAAATTAAAAAAGGAACAAAGTTGTTAGTTTAAAACAGGTAAAAGCAACTTACAGCGTTGGAGGCCTAGTTGGATTTTCAGGCCCTCCTTTCCCAGTTAGAGTGGGGGGGTAGCCATTTTGCGGCTACCCCAGTTGTTTCACAGATTAAAATAAAAACCGGAATTCCAACAAGGTGGTCTTTTTGAGACCGGGAGGGAAATAAAAATCCAGCGTCTCTTTGCGTTTTGAGTCTTTGTTGTGTGCACACACTTTATGATTTAGTAAAAATCCATTATAAAAAGGTGGTTGTGCTGCTGGTTCCCTTTAATATGGTTCCGTTTTTTCCTTTTTCTGGATGGGAAAGAGTTTTTGCCGAGCTGATTTAGGTTAAAAAGAACACCTGCTAAAACATCACTTTGTCCATAAAAAAGAAGGTTCAATAAAAAAGTGCCATAAAAATGGATAAAATAGAATAAAAGAGGTCCCGACGTTTCGCCTCATTCGGCTTCTTCAGGGGAAATTACCCATCATCCATTGCCATGCAAATTTAAACAAATGTTTGGGGTTGGGCCATCATTCCATTGACTCTGATTGGTCCGGCCTGTCATGTGGTATTGTGTTATTGGATGAAAAAAGGTTTATTAAAAAAAACGATTTAAAAAAAGGGGGAATTTAAAAGAATTAAAACAAGTAAAATAAATAAAATAATAAAATGAGTCATTAAACCTTTGGGTAATTTGTAATAAAAAGTTTAAAATAAAGTTAAAAATAAGTTAAAAAGTAGAGAGGCATAGAGAGGAAAAAAAGAGGAAAGAAAAAAAACAAACAAACAATTTGAGAGAAGGTTAAAACTATGAAAGAAGGGAAATTGTCCTGTTGAGGGTGGGGGAGTAAGAGAAAATCCCTTTAATTCTTGGGATAAAATTATTAAAACAGTGGCCGAGATGAGAGGTTGGACGGGTTCTGGAACGAGTATCCTGAAAGAAATGAAAATAACTAAAAAAACCCTAAAAAACGATCTTCGCATAAAACTCCATACTAAAATAATAAAATAATAAAAAGGATTAAAACAATAAAAGGAAGAGATAAAAAGGGAGATCTAAAGCTGGATTCCCAAGGCTCTGGCTAGGTTAGGTTAGGGAAAAGTCGCAGTGCTCCAGATGAGCACTGCGGAGGGCACTGGCACAGGGGAATAAAATGTATAAAATACCTTATTATTGTCTCCTCTGAATAAACTTGGTTCAGTTAAAAAGTAAAATCAAATAAAATAAAGAAAAAAAATAAAAAAAGATAAAATTAATAAAAGAAATAAAATTACTGTAGAAGATCGTTGTAAAACAAATAAAATGAAATAAAATAGGCTAAAGTCAATAAAAATAAAATAAATTAAAAAATTAAAATAAATTAAAATAAAGGAATACTGGATCATGCCTGCTCAAGTGCGGGCGCGGGAGCTTCAATTTTATCAACATACCTCCCGTCCCCCAGGATTCCCCACCCCCCAAGCGTTAAAAATCACATGCAATTCACCCTGTCGTATCCAAAAGCATAAAACCATAAGAACCGAAATAAATAAAATTCATAGATTTAATAAATATATAAATAAAATTTGAAATTAATAAAATTAATAATACAAATAAAAATAAATATAAAATAAATAAACAACTATATTCATGGCTTTAAAACCACAGGGCTGTTGCAGTGTACTTTATTTAATAAAATTCCTCGTTAGGGGATCCCCTCCATGAGTACGTCCCCAGGAATGAAATAAAACAAACAGGTGATCCCTCTCTGTGGCATAAAATAAGTCAATAAATAAATAAATAAATAATAAAATTCATGGGGTTAGTAGTCATCAAATTGAGCATGCAAGATAAAAAATAAAATGTTAGATAAAAAGCACACCAAACCCACATGCATTAAAATGGGACATAAAATATACAATCAAGAGTCCACACAATAAATGCATAAAAATTCATGTATTCCACAGAGAGGAATATCTGTATCACAAAACGAGAAGGGGTGGGGGGTCCCTCATGAGTTGCAGGCCGAGGGGATCCCCATGAAAACCTGTAGGGTAAAAAGAATTCTGGGAGACAAGGGAGGTTGGCATTCCTAGTGAATGCTATATAAACCGTAATATTTAACAAATGAAATGGATTTCCTCAATATTTTTCATTTAGTCCCGTCGGCTCCATGGTTTTTAATAGGTGGATCCATTTCCTCTCCGCCGCCCGTCGTTGAGCAGTAGTCCAGTCTCTGTTACTCTCCAGGCCCATGCTTTGTACATTTTGACGGCCATGGAGTTTAAAATGTTCGTACAAGGTACCCGTTCCATTACCCTTATTCATAATGTAGATATGTTGTTTTATTCTCAGATATATTGCATTTCTTGTCTCCCCCACATAAAATTTGTGGCAGGCCTCGCATCGGATTGCATATACTGCATTTACAGTTGTTGGCTTGAAGGCCTGCCCCGGATTAAAACCAATTCTTGCGTGAGGATTAAAAATGTGGGGGAGACGGATGAAGCCTACGTCCGCTACTCGAAGCGCCTCCCCAGGACGTTTATCCCTGTTCAAGTTTGAGTGGACCAGGATGTCCTTGAGGTTTTTATTACGTTTGTAAGCGGAGATCAGTCGGCAGTCCCTCAGCACGTCACAGTCCTCCCTCGCCCCCTGGAAATTTCTTCTTATAGAAGTTAAAAGTGGTCCTATGCTCTCCGCATATGTTACCACCATGGGGACGAGGGTCGGATCCGGCGGCCGGGTGACTCCTATGTTGTATTGGCCGATGTTGTTTCTGACCTCCGCTTTGACGCCCCTGAGGAAGCGCCTCGAGTAACCCCTCGATCTCAGCGCACTAAACAGTGTACAGGTGGCCTCTTCCACATGTTCCGGCAGGGTGCAGATTCTGTGGAAGCGTATCAGCTGGGATTTAATCAGGCCCCTGTACGTATGTTTAGGATGGTAGCTGGTTTTATGGAGGAGTGCGTGTCTGTCTGTTTCCTTAAAAAATACTTTTGTAGCCAGGGTTTTGGACTGGTCGCCCGTCTCCCTGAAGAAGACCCTGGTGTCGAGGAACTCCACTGTAGAGGTATGTAAATTGTGTTTGAGTTTGATTTTCTGGTGGTGGGTGTTCAGGATGTGTATGAATGCCAGAAATGTGTCCTCTGTGTTGTCCCAGACGCCGAAGACGTCGTCCAGGTACCGGAAGTAAAGGAGGGGTTTGATGGGTATGATTTGGAATACCGTTTCCTCCCAATGGGCCAGGTAGATGTCAGCGTATGAGGGGGAATACTTGCGGCCCATTGCGCAACCGCACAGCTGGAGGTAGTGTTTATTGTTGAATTGAAAGTCGTTTCTGGTGAGTGTGATGTGCAGTAACTGTAAAATTTGGCTGTCTGGTCTGGTTGGGTCTGGATATTTATTGAAAGTGTGTTGAACGGCAGCTAGGCCTAGTGGGGACTCGATGTTAGTGTATAATGAGTCTATGTCTATGGAGAAGAGAAGTGTATGGCCGGGTACCTGTAGGTTGTTTATTTTATTTACAAATGTGTATGTGTCCTTTATGTAACTGGGGTGAAGTTTGGAAAGAGGGTTGAGGAATGAGTCTATGTATTCTGTAATGTTATATGTTTCTGATCCGCAGTCGCTGACAATGGGGCGGCCGACCGGAACAACATGGGGGACCGTCCACGTCCCAGGAGGCTTGTGGATCTTGGGGAGCAGATAGAAGAGGCGAGGCCTGGGTTCATCGGGACCGTCCAGATATTTCTTTTGTTTTGCGTTGATGTGTTTTGTTTGATATAAGACGTCTGTAATATGCCTAACTTGTGTTTGTGTTTCTAACTGTAGTGAGTGTGTGAGTGGTTTGTAATAAATGGTGTTGTTTAACTGTCTGTTTGCTTCTAATATGTAGTTGTTCCTATCCTGTAAAACTATTTGGCCCCCCTTGTCTGCAGGTTTGATAACTATGTGTTTGCTGTTGCCTAGTGTCCTGAGTATGTGTTTATGTTCCTGACTAATGTTGTGTGTCCTATGTGGATGGGGTCGCCAATGTGTGAGTGCCCGGTTATTCTTATTGATTAACTGTATGATTTCGGGTGAGAGTGTGTTAGTGCGTGGTTCCCAATGGGACGGTCCCGTGAACGGAACAGGCTCCCGCCTCTGGCTCCCCTGAAAAAAATCCATTAATTTAAGCCTCCTGTGGAGGGTGTGGAGGTCCCTTCTGAGTTCCGGTCGGGTGGGAGGGTTGGGTGTGGGAATGAATGTTAGTCCTCTTTCCAGTATCTCCAACTGTGCGGGCGTGAGGGAGAAAACGGTACAAAGGTTTGTAATATTCGAGCTATGGGGGGTTGTGTTATGACATTGATCCCCCGTTACCAGTTTAATTGCTGCTTCCAGTACCCGAACAACATCTCGGCCGTCTCACGTGTCCAGTGAATGTTGTCTGTAACTGTCTGAAAAAGAAGTGGGTTAATTTCTGAAAGGAAGGTGTATTTGGAGGTTATTGTGTCGTTCAGTCTGGTGAGTAATGTCTGCTTCCGTGGATCTAACCTGTTGGAGAAATTTATTACCGGGATGTATATGGTTGCATTGGGGAATGTATTGTGTGCCGTTTTCACCATTTGCTGTAGCTGTTTCTGCATGGTGGAAAATTCGTGCTCTGAGAGGCAACTGTTGAGGCCTACGGACAGAATGATGTGTGTGGGTTGTGGACATGGGGTGAGTTTCTTCAGAATAGCTGTGATGTGATGAAAAGTGGCTCCTGGGTAACTGTCAACCTGTATGCGTGAGTCAGTGAATGAGGGGATCCGTGAGAGATTGGAGTCCCCGACAACCAGGATCTGTGCCCTGACCTCTAGCGACCAGTCCTGCAGTTTTCTAAATGTATTCTGGTGTCTGAGTGGTTCCGTCCGACTTGGGGGGCCAGGTGCCGCCGCAGGGACCCTGCTAGAGTTTGAGGTGACTGTCTCAGATGTTCGGGGTAAATTCAGCTTTTTGCTTTTCGTTTTTCCCGTCATCATCATCGCTTTGTGTTTCACCTCAGTGACTGCTGTTTTTTTACAGGGTCCTGCAGCTGGCAACTCTGGCTCCCTCTGCTGTTGTTGTGGTGTAGTGGAAGCTGTAGGTGAGAGGGATGAAATGATGTTACTACAGGGCAGTGCTACATTGCTGATAGTCGGTATGTGGTTTGCCCTTTTCTTGGTGTTGGGTGGTGGAGGAGAAGAGGAGGAGGAGGAGGAGGAGGAGGCAGCAGAGGGGCAGGCACGGGACCCAGTCCTCCCCGACCGCAGGCGCTCCAGCTGTACAGTTGGGATTGGGTGGAGTTCGACCCTCACCTGCCTTCGCGGATTGCGTTTGGGTAATGCGGTCGGAGGCTGGGCCTCCGCGCCGAGTCCCCCGGCCACCCCCACCCCCAACGTACAGGGGCCTGGAGGTCCGGGTACGGAGTCAGGAATGCTTATAGGAGGAGGAGGAGAGGGAACGATAGGGGAGGAAAGGAAGGAGGGGAATAGGGGAGAGACAGGATGGAGAAGGGGGGAAGGGGGAGTATTTACGGGAAGAGGGGGGGTATGGTTAGGGTTAGGACAAGGAAAACTGGGAGAGGTAGTGTGGTTAGGATTAGGAGAAGGGAGACTGGGATGGTTAGGTTTAGGGAAAGGAAAACCGGGAGGGGTGGTCTGGTTGAGGTTAGGGCAGACTGGAAAGGGACAGGTTTTAGGGAGGGAAAGTGGGATAGAGGGCATGAGGGTAAGGGTGTGGTTAGGATTAGGGGAGGAAGGAAGGGGAAAGGAAGTTTGGTTAGGTTCAGGGGAAGGAGGGATGGGGGCCCGGGTTGGAAGAGGAGGGGAGGGTAAGATAGGAAGTGGGTCAGGGTTAAGGTTGGAATGAGAGGGAGATGGGAAAGGCAGGGGAGGGCCAGTTGGTTGCGGAAGAGTTGGAAAATGTTGGGGGGAGAGCTGAGATGGTGGAGGGACCTGCTCCGTTCGAGGCAGCTTGGTGAGTAGGTCCCTCAGTGTGTTGGTGGAAGATGGCGTGAGCTTCCTCTTGTATCTAGCTCTCCCCCACTGAACGGCTTTGTCAAAGGATGACTGGGTGAAAGGTGGGATGTCCTCCAGCTCCACGGCGATAACTGTATCATAGTGCTCCCTGAGAATGAGCATGTTATTGTGCATCCAGGTGTTTGTATTCTGTTGGACCTTGTCTAACGTGCTATTGTTTGGTGAGGAGGGTTTGATGAAGGATGTTAGTCTGTAGACCTTTTTCAACATTCCCTGTGGAAATGTGCCTTTGTTGAATGTATTGTTTATGATTTCTGAATGGTGAATGGCTTGTAAAATTCTGAAATATTTCTTTGTGTGGATATGGTTGTGTTGAGGCTGAGGGTGTGGATGTTGGGCCTGATGGTTAGTGCCCCTTCTTGTTGCTCCCCCGAGGGGGGGGGCCAGGGCAGAAAATCTATTTGTCAGGGTTATTGTCATGTTTTATTCGCCGTGGGACTGGAGGGAATCCACAGCTGATAAAAAGCACTTCCACAGAGAATTGTATGTGTATAAGTATTGTCTGCCACCCTCCAATGTTGTAGGGAGGTCACCTGCAAATAAAAAGGTTAAAAACACCCCAATAAAATGCCCTCAAAGTCAATGAAAGTTGGACTTTGTACGCTCTAAGGGGGCCACAGAAAGAAGGGATAAAAGGATTAAGAAAAACACAAGTTAAAATATAAAACTGAGAAAAGAATAAAATCAAAGATGGATTCTCTCTCTTGCCTCTGTGGAAAAAAATAAAATTAAAAAAGGAACAAAGTTGTTAGTTTAAAACAGGTAAAAGCAACTTACAGCGTTGGAGGCCTAGTTGGATTTTCAGGCCCTCCTTTCCCAGTTAGAGTGGGGGGGTAGCCATTTTGCGGCTACCCCAGTTGTTTCACAGATTAAAATAAAAACCGGAATTCCAACAAGGTGGTCTTTTTGAGAC